>NW_018479900.1:42232-64464 GCF_002113885.1 Mizuhopecten yessoensis | reverse complement strand
TAAGGTCATTTCTGATGAACGTCATTTTAACTATCTTGATTTCAGATTTTGGCACCCCATCAGATCACCCCAATGAGACTACGTAAGCCGGCTTGACATTTGATAACTGGCTTCAGGGCTGCTGTTGTTGCCAAACCCAGTATATGATTACTGATACTGAAGATGTTGAATTATTTATCAATTATTTTCATATTTACTCAATAAAGCAGCTGTCGTTAGCTTTTGTTGTTCGGGGCGAACAAAAACACCATTGTTTTACAATGGTGAATGAGGCAGACAGTTCTTGCTTTACAAATGAAACATTGTATTTTCACATTATTTTAAAATGGTGATTGAGGGCTCTTACTTTGAAAAAGGAACAATGAATGTGTTGTTCACATTGTTTTATAAAGGTAATTGAGGGAGATAAGCTCTTACTTTGAAAAAAGAACAATGAATGTGTTGGTCACATTGTTTTATAAGGGTAATTGAGGGAGATAAGCTCTTACTTTGAAAATGGAACAATGAATGTGTTGTTAACATTGTTTCATAAGGGTAATTGAGGGAGATAAGCTCTTACTTTGAAAATGGAACAATGAATGTGTTGTTCACATTGTTTTATCAGGGTAACTGAGCGAGGTAAGCTCTTACTTTGAAAATGGAACAATGAATGAAAACATAAATTGTTCTATAATTGTGAAATTGGTCGAATGACCAGTTTCTTGTTTAGGTTTGCCAGTAGCAAGATTGATAAAGTACAGTTTACTGTACATACTGTATATATGTACAAAGCTTTATAACACGTTTAGATTCATTGGAGCAAAAAATGGTGTCTAAAAGCAGTTTAAAACGAAACTAGGTTTAGTTAGTGTGTATGTCACAAATTATTGACAGATAAATCTTAGTATATTGATTAACAATGAAAGTAAGAATTAGTTGAAGATAAATATTTTCAACTTTGGAAAGGTACTTGGTGTCATTCTGGAAAAGAAACTTCAGAAAAGATGTTCGTGATATGAAGGGCGATATTATTTACATAGTATGTGCCATCAATGATGCAGAAAACGCTTACCCTCCGGGACACCTGGTCGTATTCTCTTGTATATTTTCAAAGGTCTCGTTGTTAATCTTTCATTTGTTCATACATGTGTTTTGGCCTAGTTTTATCGATCTTAAGTTCGAATCATGTCTTTGTTGACACTTCGGCATTCTCTTGTTGCTTTTTGGAGATAACTATACCCAATGCTGCCAACAGCTCCAATACGCTTCGTTTATGGACACTATCTCACACTTCTATGGCAGAAAGTAAGTGTATAATGCTAAGAGCCTGACGAAAGTCACAAGTGAATCTTGAAAGTGAAGTTTAGGCCTTGGCAAAAATGAGCATCATTTAATTTGTTCCAGTGGTGAAAAAGGTTGCTGCTGGGCCAGGTTTAGGATGGTTAAAAGAGTCTTATCCCATCCAAGTATGACGAATACATTAAAATAATTTTATAAGTAAATTGTGTGAATAAGTTGCTGAGGGCACCTACACAATTATTGCACACCCTGTATACATGCTCATAGTACAGACGGATAGGTAACTTCTGGAAAAGTTTTATCTAGATCGAGGTTTTTCGTTACATACTTCAGAGATTTGGGGTCGGTTGCACAAAGATAGGTTAGATTTAATCAGTGGTTTGTGTTAACTAGTGAATAGGGTTAACCAGTGGTTAGTGTTAACCAGTGGTTAGTGTTAACCAGTGGTTAGTGTTAACCAGGGGTTAGGGTTAACTAGTGGTTAGGGTTAACCAGTGGTAAGGGTTAACCAGTGGGTAGGGTTAACTAGGGGTTAGTGTTAACTAGTGGGTGGGGTTAACCAGTGGTTAGGGTTAACTAGTGGGTAGGGTTAACCAGTGGTTAGGATTAACCAGTGGTTAGGGTTAACTAGTGGGTAGGGTTAACTAGGGATCAGGGTTAACTAGTGTGTAGGGTTAACCAGTGGTTAGGGTTAACTCGTGGTTAGGGTTAACCAATGGTTAGGGTTAACTAGTGGGTAGAGTTAACTAGGGGTCAGGGTTAACTAGTGGGTAGGGTTAACCAGTGGTTAGGGTTAACCAGTGGTAAGGGTTAACTACTGGGTAGGGTTAGCAATTGGTTAGGGTTAACTAGTGGGTAGGGTTAACCAGTGGTTTGGGTTAACCAGTGGTTAGGGTTAACTAGTGGGTAGGGTTAACCAGTGGTTAGGGTTCACCAGTGGTTAGGGTTAACTAGTTGGTAGGGTTAACCAGTGGTTAGGGTTAACCAGTGGTTAGGGTTAACCAGTGGTTAATGTTAACCAGTGGGTAGGGTTAACCAGTGGGTAGGGTTAACCAGTGGTTAGAGTTAATTTTATATATAAATACAACATCGTTAAAAGCAACCAATAACTTTTCACTACCATCTATTTGTTGAGACAGATTTTGTTTGATTTTTTTTTAAATATTAAACAACCTTTCAGAAACCAGAGTAAGATTTCTGAATTGATGGACGGTTGTGTTCTCCCAAACGCTATGTAAACTGATTACTAATGTATAGACATGCCACATATGAAATCGTTTTTTTCTTTGTAAAATGTAAATTCTAACCTGGCTTGAAGCTTGACGAACTATCGGTAAGAAAAATATTGAAACACATGAAGACGACCAGATTCGAGTCGATGATAACAGATAACTTCTTTTTCGGTTAGAAATTAATTTTGCAGGGAGTGGTGTTTTAATGTATGATAAACATTTACATAAAAGTATTTTTGGTTTATCAAGATGATGGTTAATACAATTTATCTTTCAGATTGTTCACTAAGTCACAAGTTTTCATCGGACTAGTCTTATTTAATTGATTTTAAGAAAATTAAATAAGATCCTATTTTTGAGCCTACCTCTGTTACTAAAACATCCAAGAGGGTACTAAGGGAGTCTATCTTTGAATTAAATAATAATGCAAAATTATCAAGTTTAAACATAAATACTAGTAAACCACAGGTTATTTGAGCCGGGAGTAGGAGATATAATGAAGACACTTTTATGCCAGAAGTAAATCTGCAGTAAGGTAGAGATAAGGTCGCTTGTTTAAGGAAAGGACTTTTCTGTCTAGTTCCTAAAATGAATGTTGGTTAAAACAAATCTAAACCTGAAAGCTCTTGTCAATACATGGAAGAAATGTGACTCGGTTAGGTATGATTAATGTTATCAAGTCATTGGTGAGTTCATAGCTTATCTATTTGTTGACTACTTTGCCAAACCCACTGCATCGCTCACCTGGTATTAATTTTACACTTGTTATCTAAAAGAAGTTACAGGCAAAATATCAGTAATTGATTCAAAAGAATATGTTAAAAGCATTAAACATGTGACACATGTGACCTTTAAAGTCAAACAAGGACATTAACTGGACCAGACTTTATATAGCCTTTCATACCAGCATGTTTCTAGCCAAATATCATTACCCTAGACCATTAGATTATTCAGAATGTGTTTGTACAAGTCAAAGTGTTTCATTAAAACAAACTTTGTATCACTTTGATAAGATAATGTACAATGTTGTCTTTGATATAAACGACTACGACTTAAACCAGGGGCATTTTACTCTGGCTGGCATTGTCTGCTGATACAGCTAACGAGGTGTTGGTCATTGTGCTTAATAAAATCAAAGCAAGGGAAATAATCCTTATGGCAAAATCGCTATAGTTCAACAATCAGTTCCACGGTGATAAGTATGGGTATTTGTTTTTTTGATTTATTTGATTTTTTTTTTTAATGATAAGTCATCTAGAAATGAAACCAATACATACATTTGCTACCAAAAGGTTAGAGATTTTAATCATATCCCGAGGTGAAATACTGATTATTTTCGAAGGTGAAAAACGTATCTGTGCACTGGAAAGAAAACGCGTCGGCCTTGATCCTATTTTTTTTTTTTATATAAAACTGCAATATGTAAAAGTAAGGTTAAAGAAAAACGTTGATTTAAAAAGAATCTTTTTTTTTTTTTTTTTTTTTTGCTTAAGCATGTAAATTGAGACAACTTTTCAACGGTTCCACAGAATGACTAAATTTCAACTTTTATTAAATATTTGTTTTGACACGTCAAACATATTCAAGGTGTACTTGTTTATGAGCATATCTACGTGGTATGTGAATTGACAGAACAAAAGTAGATTCTCAGACAATCCGTATATTCATTCATGATTTCAGTGAAACATTATAGCACACAATCCATGGTATTTCTCTTACGTTCCTACCATTTTGTTAATTTTGGAGTTCGCAGGGTTGCAAGCCATAGTCGCGAGTTGGGTTTGTATCCAATGCCCTTTTCTTTTCCGGGGTGTAGACAATGTTTATTAAATGATGAACGTAATAACACACAGGTGAATTCATCTTTTAACAATTTTGTTATAGATACGGTGTGCCTAAAATGAATGACACTGCCTCCTACAGCTGTATCGTCCCTCTAGGACTGATCAGTGAGGCTAGCGGCCAAAAAGCTGGAAATCAGAATTATCTGAGGTACCGTCGAAACAGTAAATCCCATTAAGTTATGAATTTAAAATTAAGAGAAGCACTGGTTCATTTTACAAATAAATTATCTGAAATGAGTGTACATTATGAAACGTGCCACTACTTGAAAGAGATAATCAGTAAAGCCCTACATCTTGTATTTTGATAGATAAACGTAACACACAGGTGTTACTGGAGTTACACACACAGGTGTTACTGGAGTTACACACACAGGTGTTACTGGAGTTACACACACAGGTGTTACTGGAGTAACACGCACATGTGTTACTGGAGTAACACACACAGGTGTTACTGGAGTAACACACACAGGTGTTACTGGAGTTACACACACAGATGTTACTGGAGTAACACACACATGTGTTACTGGAGTTACACACACAGGTGTTACTGGAGTTACACACACAGGTATTACTGGAGTAACACGCACAGGTGTTACTGGAGTAACACGCACAGGTGTTACTGGAGTAACACACACAGGTGTTGCTGAAGTAACACGCACAGGTGTTACTGGAGTAACACGCACAGGTGTTACTGGAGTAACACGCACAGGTGTTACTGGAGTAACAAGCACAGGTGTTACTGGTTATATGTACATGAAATAATCTTGCTCTGTAAGAAATACCCGACGTTCACCATAGTGTACTGGTAACAGTGAAATTGATGAGTATAATTTCTATATTGAGTTTATAATGTTTATTTTTACAGATATCATCCATTTCTAATGATCATTCAAACCCCACCTGATCCTGTTCAACAAATACCTTTTTAGGTCTATTAGAGTTGTTGAGAGTTGAGAGACTTCCCTTAATTATTGACCTATTGTCTGCATTCTGTAAATGTCAGGCGTAAAAACTACTTAAATCTACATGCTTAAGTGTATCAAATATTTCCTTTTTTTCTCAAATAAATTAATATATAATAGTCATGTGAGAATATTAAATAATACTTGCCAAGTTTTATCGAGATATCCTTCTCGTTTGGTTGACCAGACGACTGTAATATACAATGTTGACTTTGATAAAAACTGCTACGACTTAAAAAAAGGGGTATTAAACCATGGCTGGCATGCTCTGCTGATATACATTGTAGTTACCGAGGTGTCAATCATTGTGCTGAACAAAATACAAAATCAAGGGGGAAAAAAAATATAATAAAGGTAAGTCATTAGGAAATGAAACCAATACATTTATTTGCTACCAAAACTTTACAGATTTTACTCTTATTCCGAGGAAAAATAAAGATTGATTGGAAGTTGTTATCTAAAGGTGCAAACGTGTACTATCTACTCATTTGATATGTAACAGAAAACCCGTCGGCTTCAATTCTAACATGGATTTTTTATTAACAGCAATATCTTCGGGTAAGCTTGGAGAGAATTTTTTTTTTTTCTTTTTTTTTTCTATTTTTGAACTTAAACATGTAAAATGAGACATCTTTTCCACTGTTCGACAGAATGACTCAAATTCGCCATTGTTTTATTCAGGGTATACTTGTATATGTATATACCCTATATGGTTATAAAATGACAGAACAATAGATAAAATTCTCGGACATTCCGTAAACCGATTCGCCATTTCAGTAAAACATTATAAGCACACAATCCATGGCATTTCTCAGTAAACATTATTAGCACATAATCCATGGCATTTCTCAGTAAAACATTATTAGCACCCAATCCATGGTATTTCTCAGTAAACATTATAAGCACACAACCCATGGCATTTCTCAGTAAACCATTATTATCAAACAATCCATGATATTTCTCAGTAACACATTATTAGCAAACAATCCCTGGCATTTCTCAGTAAAACATTATTAGTACACAATCCATGGCATTTCTCAGTAAAGCATTATTAGCACACAATCCATGGAATTTCTCTGTAAAACATTATCAGCCCACAATCCATGGTATTTCTCAGTAAAACATTATAAGCACACAATCTATGGCATTTCTCAGTAAACATTATTAGCACATAATCCATGGCATTTCTCAGTAAAACATTTTTAGCACACACTCCATGGCAATTATCAGTAAAACATTATTAGCACACAATCCATAGTATTCTCAGTAAACATTATAAGCACACAACCCATGGCATTTCTCAGTAAACCATTATTATCAAACAATCCATGATATTTCTCAGTAAAATATTATTAGCAAACAATCCATGGCATTTTTCAGTAAAACATTATTAGCACACAATCCATAGTATTCTCAGTAAACATTATAAGCACACAACCCATGGCATTTCTCAGTAAACCATTATTAGCACACAAACCATGGGGTTTCTCAGTAAACATTATTAGCACACAATCCATGGGATTTCTCAGTAAACATCATAAGCACACAATCCATGGCATTTCTCAGTAAACCATTATTAGCAAACAATCCATGATATTTCTCAGCAAAACATTATTAGCAAACAATCCATGGCATTTCTCACTAAAACATCATTAGCACACAATCCATGGGGTTTCTCAGTAAACATTATTAGCACACAATACATGGCATTTCTCAGTAAAACATTATTAGCACACAATCCAAGGTATTTCTCAGTAAAACATTATTAGCACACAATCCATAGTATTCTCAGTAAACATTATAAGCACACAATCCATGGCATTTCTCAGTAAAACATTATTAGCACACAATCCTTGGCATTTCTCAGTAAAACATTTTTAGCACACAATCCATGGCATTTCTCAGTAAAGCATTATTAGCACACAATCCATGGTATTTCTCTGTAAAACATTATCAGCCCACAATCCATGGTATTTCTCAGTAAAACATTATAAGCACACAATCCATGGCATTTCTCAGTAAAACATTTTTAGAAAACAATCCATGGCATTTCTCAGTAAACATTAATAGCACACAATCCATGGCATTTCTCAGTAAACATTATTAGCACACAATCCATGGCATTTCTCAGTAAAACATTAGTAGCACACAATCAATGGAATTTCTCAGTAAAACATTATTAGCGCACAATCCATGGAATTCCTCAGTAAAACACCATTAGCACACAATCCATGGCATTTCTCAGTAAAATATTATTAGCACACAATCCATGGCATTTCTCTTACTTCCCGACTTATTTGTAGGTTATGGAGCTCTCTATGATTTGTGAACCGTTAACACGAGTTGGCACTGTATTGAAGGCCCTTTTCTTTACCGGGATGTAGACAATGTTTATTTAATGGTGATCGCATCCTTAAACAAACCCTGGTAATAGATACAATATGCCTACAATGGATTACAGTGCATCATACAATTGTTTCAGTTGGAAATCAATTTCTTTTATTATTGAAATCTGAAAATGTTAAATAAATGTTATATTTGTAGACGTATTTATCTGTGACAATATTGGATATATCTACATTAAAAAATCTTGCTTCGACGTTCACCATAGTGTACTAACAATCAGTAAAATTGTTGAGTATACATATTTATATTGAATTGAAAATGTTTATTTTTACAGATATTATCCATTTCTAATGATCATAAAAAACTCACTTGAATCACAAAATCTACTTTAAACTTCAAACTTTAGTGTATCATATTTCTTTCTCAAACAAGAAGATATTATTTATAAGGTAAAGCAAAAACACAGATTATGACAATGTTCGTTAACGGTAGATCAGGTTAACAACACAGATTATGACAATGTTCGTTAACGGTAGATCAGGTCAAAAACACCGATTATGACAATGTTCGTTAACGGGAGATCAGGTCAAAAACACAGATTATGACAATGTTCGTTAACGGTAGATCAGGTTAACAACACAGATTATGACAATGTTCGTTAACGGTAGATCAGATCCCCTCTCAGATTTAGACTGGTGTAGTAATCTGCCAAAGCAAAATATATTTAATTCATTTTTTAGTAAATTAAGCCTTAAATGCATATTTCTGTAAGTACAACAGTTTTTACACATTTTTGCTATGATATTCGTATTGGTTTATATTCGCATTTTGAAAGAATCATAAAGGGTATGTACGACAGCCGAGTGATACCGGTATTATGGAAGAAGATAATTACATAAGGTGTTATCTGAGTATTTCACAAAACCTGATTGCCAGAAGGTGCTATCTACTACAGTTAGCCTGCCAAAAGGTGCTATGTCACAGATAGCACCTTCTATACGAACAGTTTGCAACCTGATACGCAGGTATTAGGTTCCAGTTAGCCCCTTCTGAAATATGACAAATAGGTAATTACAGATAATAACAAAGGTGAAGTTAGTGTTACTAATGAAACAATATAAAAGTAATGGGAGCTTCTTGGTATGGCAACAGATGACCGACATTGTTTGCATATTTGGAAGAAAATTTAGTTTAACTTTGTTCGAAAATGTCCTCTCAGTGCATAACAATACGTCTGAAATTCTGACAGATTGATGGTGTAAAACAAGGCAAGCACTTTCATGACTGTTTCACATTTAGACTATATTACAAAGAACGTGACAATGATGCATGCTCAACAAAGATTGTCCCTCTAGATATTTCCATCAGAAAATGGAAACACCTTAACGGAGGAGGATCAAACTGATTTTTCTCGTGAAAATTTTCAATACAGTGATACAACGGACCCGATTATAAAGGATAACAGCAAAAAAGACAGGTAAACTTTTTACAGTAGCAGTGATTCCGAAACAGCCCTATCTGAAATCGCCAAAACCATGAAGGAAAGTATAAAAGAAAACTTTTCTAGCAATTCACCAGCGAAGGTTGGACGTTCTTTCAAGAAGCCATGGATTACAAAGGCAGGATATTGCAAAGAATAGCAGTTGCCTCTTTCAAGCAATTTCAACTCAACTGAAAAGGAGCAAAACTCGCAAAACTCTTAGAAAAGAAACTGCTTACTACTTGGTACGTACAGTAACAAGACCACAGCAAATGCAGACTTCCTCTCATACATCTGGAGAAGAAAGACAGGAACATTTTGATTCATATTGAAATTTACAGTCGAATGACCGACAACGTGATTTCATTTGTGAACATGTACTTACACGAAAAACCAAATGATTATAGACTGTGCATTCAAAAAGAAAGTATCAGGGTCAGTTTTCGACAGGAAGAGCCGTAAAAGTCCACACAATAGGACCCAAGAGACTGACAACGACTCTGTTAGACAACACATCAAGCTATTTCCGACAGTTGAATCACACTACACCAGAAAAGATTCCAAGACGAAATAATTAAGTATTGACTTAACAATAAATAAAATGTATCCCCTATATAAAGAAAAGGAAAGGCAAAAATCGCCAAAGATTTGTTTCTGCCACTGCAACGAATACAATCTCTCCTTTCGTACACCAAAAAGGGATCAATGCAACATCTGCAATGCATATTCACAGAAAGAAGCACTAGGAATAGTAGATGTCTGTTTGAAATACAAATATCAGCAACACCAACAACGCAAATAAGAGGTAAGAAATGAAAAGGAAATGGACAAGATAGAGGAAGAAAAGCAGTTTCATGTGCCCACAATTGATGTGTTTACTTGTTAATCAGGCATACTAAAAGAGAAAACTGTGTTGCTATAATCTGTCTGTCCATTCACTTGATGGACAGTGTTATCTATGGAATAAAACAGAGGTCAAAAGGGAAGCTGTCTTTAATTATACCTAATCTCTTTACCAAATGCAGTTTAGCATGTGTCCTTGTTATCTGATACCAGCAGAGGTCAGAACAAGAACAAGTTTATTCCAACTGCATTGTTTGACTCTGTATCTACGAGCGCAACCAGAAAGACAATGGATAAGTAGTTTCTTGAACCCCGACACACCCGGATGGAGTGTAATAATATGCATTCAGCAAGAACATTTCAAAATCGTACAACACAAACACCATTCTTGATGACAAAGGACAGCGGGTTCTACTGAATGATATCAAACATATACAACATACAAAAGAACAACCTGGGATAATCAAATTAATGGCATGTCCTTAAATCTTCCTTCAGAACGATGAAGTGTGTACCAGCTTCTTGGATAGACAACATTGGGTGATCGATGACTTGCCTTTGCCAAAACGATACACAGAAAGACTTCCAATTACAGAACATAAAGGAAGGATCTTTGTGTTTATATTCAACGCATATCATTCCTGAGGAGTACTTGCGATTTTATGTAATGTTCCCAAAATCGAAAAAAATAAAGGATAAATTACCTGAATCTGATGTCATCGAATATAACATTGACAGGGATGGTGAATAGAATGAAAAGACATCTAAAAGTCCAAAAAATATTCCTTCATGGATGATCACGATTACAAACGTATTATTAATTATCTTGATGCTTAAGAAAACAATGTTAAACATGCTATGATTCACAGAATAAAAAGAAAGAGAGATTCTTCCTGCAATAACATGAGAAAAAATAAATTTCAAACAATTGAATGGAAAGATTTTATAATGTAATATAATGCTAACCAGATAGCACCTTTTGTTAATAGTTTAAAAGAAATTATCTCTGCCGGAAGGGGCTATCTTCAGATAGCACCTTTTTGCTCATTTTTATTGAGGTAAATTTCGCCGGCCAAAAGGAGCTATCGAGCATTTTGACCAAATATGGCAGTTTAAAAGACAGATATGACCAAAAGTATTGGACAGTAAAAAGTGCTTATACAGGCCATCAATATTGCCAAATCATAACATTCTCATGTAAAGCATGATTAATATATATATATATTTAAAACCTTAAACCCTAATTATCTCGAAAAGTAAAAAAAATCCAGATAGCACCTTCTGGCAATGAACCCTCGAAATTTTAAAATCCAGGAATTCGTCCTCCAACATTAAGCCGAGGTCCTCGAACTTGCTGTTTCCAGCAGTGTCGCATTATATGTAACATTGAAAAGCTTCCAAATTCATTTGTTTGTACCTAGATTTTGAAAGATTCAAAGAAGACTTTTTATCGTTCTGGTACATAATCTTATTCTCCTTGTCCTCTTTCAATTCCGTCTTTGCGTATTGCAGAGTTATCTTCTCTTGAGAGCAGGTATTGATTGTTACGTCATTTGTTTGTGTGATTAACGTCATCAATTTTTGAGAAAACGACGTAATTTTCTCACACGAACCAATGACGTAACAATCAATACCTGTTCTCAAGAGAAGATAACTCTGCAATACGCAAAGACGGAATGGACTCCGTATAGAATCTTGCCCTAGTTTTAACGAAATGGCGGTTTTGAATTTGCATTACGGTTTTCTTGTTCTTCGGTAGTCTTTTTTTAGCATAAATAAATAAAAACGCTAGGACAACCTTATGACATCCCTTCTTCATTTTGAATCCATTTGGTAATGCCTCGTTGACGTGAACATAACAAAATTTGTACCAAAGGTATGTCCTGTTAATCGTATTAAAGGCCTTTCGCTAGGCAATAATGCTGGTAAATGCCGATAGTTTGCCTTTTTTCTACTGTTAATCATAGTAATAAAACTAGTCTCGACAGCTCCAGTATTTGTGAAAATCCTAATTATCTCCCTTTTTCCCTTGCGTCAGACGTTCATTAAGAATACTACAAAACACTTTATAAGACACTGAGAGTATTCCACTAAATGTTACATGTAAGAGAACATATTAGTATGTACTTTTCGGCTATGTTATCTGATTAATGATGTCTGTCTGTCAACCATCCGAAATAATTATCTCTTCGAAGCGCGACGTTCTTAATATTACACATCTACAAACACATTGGTTTTCTGAACCTCAACCGCCTATTCCTGCTACCTTATTCGATTTAGCATAGACAATGGCTGTAATCACAGTCTCAATTTGTACTTTGACATCTAAATTGAATATATCGGCCTCGGTAAGATTGTGAATATTGTCCTTTTGTACACGTTCGGTAACTACACGTACAAACTCTTGGTCATCTGCGCAGTTTTGTATCTTAATCGGTCTCTTTTGAATAACAGTTATCGTAATCTGATTTCCGATGGTCAAGAACCTCCCGATGATCTGAAATCATATCGCCATTTCGCCCTTAACCTGGTATATAATTTGCTGTTAACTGTCCTGCGTTAGTCATAGCTCCTAGTCTCCCGAAATTCCCATGTATTTGACTCATTCGCGAGCTTTTGCAGTAAGTCCAGTCCCTTTCTAATTGATACGCTCTTTTGTTCTTTCGATGGAATTTCTACTGCGGAAAATTGTTATCCATTTGTCACGACGAGTCACGTTTGATTCCACAGAACGTAGCCAGAAAGTTAACTCTGTTAACTTAGATCCAACGACCGTTTTAACATCCGTTATCTAAATAAAGTTTATTATGTGACTTGCCGGTATCAAAGACAAACATTCATGTCTCCATATACTCTTAAAAGAATTAACTGTTTAATCAGACTCAAAATTTCTCAAAACAAGAAAATCTGTTGGCAGGAAATCGCCGGTCTTTTCATATGCAGATGGAAACTAATGTCTCCCGGATCAACTGCATTGTAGAGTATTTACTCCATGTCAAAATGGTAAAGTTTTGTTTCTAGTGTAGACTGATTGATCTTGTCGAAACTGTCAGCCAAATACTCATTTGGAACTGCCTGAATACGTTGAGTCGTTAATGCGGGATTATTGCATGGTTCACGACAGATCTTCCTTCCACAGAAATATATGTTTTGTTGTCTTTCCTCGGCTTTACAATACACAGATGTTTGTATCAATGCAAACAAAATATGCTGATCAAAGAAATTGTTAACCTTTGCCTCGCCGATAACTTCCACTTAGAGAAATCTGATCCGGTCCCTCTATCTAAGCAGATAAATTCCGAAGCCTCGGACTTGTATTTCAAAGACATTTAGTTTGTTTTGGGTTATTTTTGTTTAACGTCATATCAACACCTAATGTCATTAAAGTGCATACATGTGTGTTTGTGTGCCGGAGACAGGTTTTGTTAGTGTAATAAGTTCAAGCCTGAAGAAGAAGAAGAAAAACACCGAAGAACTAGTAATAATTGCAACGGATAGCCGTTACAAAAGTCCCCACAAACGACCCCTGTTGGACTTAGGCATTGCCTCCTTGTGATACCTAGGATCTGATGCCAACTTTAAAGTGCTATCTCACTGAAATACTATGCCGAAGGCACCCAGCACAGCATTCCGCCCGGTCACATTATACTGACAACGGGTTAACCTGTTATTGCCATTACTCTAAATCCTGAACGTTAAGCAGGGAATAACAACTACCATTTCCAAGGACTTTGGTATGTCCCGGATTGGGGACAGAATCCATTGCCTTCCCCACCTGGGCAAACGTTCAACACTAAAGCCAAAAGTGAGGTGTTGCCAAGCAAGGCGCTAGGAATTAAGTTAGAAAAAGTAGAAAGAAATAAAAATATCCCAAATATTGCAATGGATATACATCAACTTAATCTTCATACAAAATCACTTGGTTTGGAGTGCTGAAGAAGTAAAGTGGTCACATGGTCTCGAAGTGTTTCCCGAGAGTAAGTATACAACGGAACAGTACCAACATAACATATTAAGATAAATGTCTTTGCAACATAACTTGTCCATAGTATACCTTCCGACCATTTTAGTAACCATCGAGCAGTGTGTAGTTAACGTTCACAACAAACGCTTCTTTTTTTTTCTCTCATTCACCTCTGAAATTTCATTATGAACTATTCCAACCAATAAGTTAAAATGTGTTTTCAGGGGTGAATGAGCTAATGAAAAAATACAACACTATCTGAACAACCTTCGACATGTTTGTGTCATTCCAGTAATCTGCGTTGATCAATGTATGAGTACCTTCAGCAGAAAATATGTGACGATGCACTATCCAACATTTAAGTTATGATATCACCCGAGAATCATCTGTTTCAGTTCCAAAATGTAGAGCTTACCGATCGGTTTTTTGACGTAGAATGCCCACTACAAGTAGACAAGCCTCATTCGTCTGTTTGACTGGTGTACCTACCACTCTTCAATAAGGACCATTGTGTGTCTGACCATCTCTCACAGCAATTTGTGTAGCGAGGTATTTGTATGAAGACACAGAATAAACTGTAATTCCAACATCACATTTGTGTAAACTATTGAAAGTTTTAATTTCATTACGAGAACTTTTCAACACTTATTTCAAACCAAGGGTATTTTACTCTAAGGGAGTCTAGTGTGGACCAACCTTGATCACGCCTTTAATAAAGCGGAGGGCCACAAAGCAAATTCCATGCTTTAAGGATATCAGTTAACGAAAACATCTCAGAACGTTTTGTTCTATCGACGACAAAGATGTGATAGTATTGAGATATGTTTAAGGGACGGTATTGACAATACGGAACAAGCAATTTCATCAAGCTAATGGGTGGTGTGACAGCTCGGCACAGAAGGAAACTTTACTCCGCGAAACTCTACCCATAACTAGTACAAACATAGAGCATGGTATAACTTCGAAATCAGTAAATACTTTTTAAGAAAAAGTAAGCCAAGGAAATTAGCTGGCTCCCTTGTACCGAAACGTCTGAGGAAGAGTTACTGAATCAGAAATACATGTATAAGTATCAACTCAAGCACTGGTAGCAGCTCATGTCCGTTCAGTAAAGTTAGTGGGTAAACTGGGTTCATGTTGTCCGTCTGTTTGGGCTAAAAATTAGTCCTATCTTGACACGCCTTAGATTTCACCGGAATTTTGTAAAAAGCCACTGATATAATGCGAGTATTTTTCCTAGCAAGCTATCAACTACCAAGAGATACCTTCAAAAAGAGCATTGTAATAATAGGCCTACAGGTACATTTGCTAAGATTTTATAAGCTTTTGGTTACAATTTGTTGTGAAATCGGAGAATGTTTTCTTCGGAACAAATGTATCAAAATTATTTCAAAGGCCTTTTTTGGAACATAATTGATTTATACATTATCAGTCACAAAAGAAACAATCGATTGATTTTCTTAAACTATCAATTCGAGTTTTAATGCCATTTTCCAGCAAAGTGATGATATTTTCACGCTGCGTATCGTTTTATAACAAGTTACAGATAGAAAATGTTTATTGTATATGACAAATTTGCCAAATGTCGGCGACAGTAACAAAATTTGAAATTCAGTCCGATGTTTCCGAAATTTAGACTTTACCGTCTCGATATAACGCTGCTCTTTTGATTGGCCAACTTCTCTTTTTCCATTTCATTTTTAGACTGATTTCATTTTACATATCTGCATAGATATTTATAGTTTAATATATGACATAAAGTTTATTTATCTTACAACAATTATCACACAAGTTTGTTTTTTTCAGCCGATATTAACGTTATTTTTGGCCCTGACGGAAAAAGGACCAGAACATAACATATATACAATGTAACAACCTAAAGGAAGCCCGCACGAGGAATGCAGGAGATCCTCAAGCAAAGCCACATAGAATAGCAAATCGTCGTCAATTAAACTCACTAAATAAATGTCACACTTGACCCGGTTATATAAACAATTTGAGGACGTCCTCACCTGAAAAAAAACCTTGAGGAAAATTTCCAAAGTTTAGAGGAAAACTAAGAGGTTTTGAGTTGGGGAAGGTTTCTTCAAGCCGTTCTAAGAAATCGCAGACTATTTAAGATTTATTTTTATTTTTTAATTTATAATTTGCCCTTGTTTTATCAATCTGCGTTATTGTTCTGGTTTTTTTATACTTCTGTACTCTCTTATTGTATTCTGAAATTGGATAAACATGAAAATCATCTTACAAATACATGATAACTCACATTATGCATTAATGTATATCATCATCATCATCATCATCATCGTCGTCGTCGTCGTCATCATAATAACAGAGAAAAAAATCATATTAATGATATATATAATAAAGCATGTAAACGGCTGAATTTGTTACGTAAGTTGAAACATAAGGTGGATAGGAAACCTCTTGAAACATTATACTATTCATTTGTTAGACCAGTTTTGGAATATTCTGATTTCCCATTTGGGACAATTGCACTATTGGCGAATCAAATTTATTAGAATCTGTACAGATTGATGCAATGAAGATTATAACTGGTTTTAGAAGTGGTACTTCACATTATAAACTATATCAAGAAACTGGCATGGAAAAGTTAGAATCTAGGCGTCATGAGCACAAATTAATTTTAATGTATAAAATTATAAATCATTTAACCCCTGATTATTTGTTTAATATCATTGAACCATTCTTTAATCAACAGCAAAATATTCATTACCTGCGTCACCACGGATTTTTCAATATCCCAAGGTCAAGAACTAATATTTATTATACAAGCTTCTTTCCTAGTACCATGCAGGCATGGAATAGTCTTGATCCTTCACTGACCAGGTCAGTAAGCCTAAGCTCCTTCAAAGGGAATCTTAAAAATACTATAGCTAATCCTATTGAAGCTATTTCTGATACTTGTAAAAATTGTAGCCCACAAAAATTAAACATTATTTTGTGCCAATTAAGAAATGATGCAAGTGACTTGAATCATCATAAATGTATAGATTATCTTATCCCAGATCCAGTTAGTGTCTGTGGTTCACCTGCTGAAAATACTGATCATTGTTTTTTTACTTGTCGTAATTACTCTAATTCTAGGTATTTAATGCATGAAATTCATGACCGTATTGGTTATTCCAATTCAACTTCAGGTGATAATACCCTGTCGGAGGATATAAATGAACTTATTTTAACTAATGTCCAAACTATATAAATGGTACCGAACGATTTAAGAGATTATAATATAATAATTGAAGACCTCTATTATTGTATAGTTTGGATATTGTATATATCACTATGACATATATATATGTAGTAATTTTGTATTAATGTAGATTACTTACTTACTGAGTACACATCTTATATAGATGTGTTGTATGTGTGAGGGTGTGTGAGGGTGTGTGTGACATGTAGGCATGTGGGTATGCAAGTATGTATAATCTTGAGTAGATGTTTACATATTTAATTATTATACATTAACCGAAGTAATCATTCTACTCTCTGAATATTGTGTAATACTACCATCAATGCTTTCATGTTAAAATCTATTTCTCTTTATATATTATTTACTTTATTCATTTTGACTTCTATATAAGTGGTACCTATTAGAGAGGACTTATATAGGCTTGCCTGTTGTCCAATCCATTTGTTTTCTAACCAATAAAATTTGTTGAAATGGAAAGAACAAATATCGGTGAAAGCAATTAATTTTTAACGAATAAAAAAAAAACGTATTTGGTACATATCAATTCACTCTGAGAGAAGCTATATGACATCGTAACAGATCGTTACAGAATGGTGTTATGATTGAATCAAGTATAAATGTTTTATATATTGAGGGGAAAGACTGTGTTAATCTGTGTAAATGGATATATATTTGTATATTTACAGTTTCAAGTGTAATTGACTCAATAACTTGTGTTGATGTCATTGTCATTATCACTCGATAATGACAATCATTCTCGTGCGCGTAGTAATACATACACCGTGTACATATGTGTACGTCAACAATCAGGGGGTTTGCTATTTTCGGAAGTAAACAGAAGTACTGGGAATGCCAAATTTGTACAACTCATTAGTGTATTCATGCAAAAGATACATTGTTGAAATGTATACATTCCGATCAGGTCACGTTGTTTACAGCGCCCGACTCTATTATGGTAACTGCACCGACTGACAGGACGGCTTGATTTTGTGTTTTTCTACGTGTTTGTGTTTATTTACCTACGCTTACTTTAATGACATAGTGTAAACAGTACCCAGAAATACGATAGCAAATTCAATTTTGACAATAATGTTCGATATACGGCAATTTTGCCGTAATATTTTCAACTGCACTCGATAAGGCTGGTACATTTGTAACGTTAGATAATGGTAATCACAGGACGGGTTCGATACATTTACATGACCTTACATTTACATGTAATATGCCTAAACACTGACAGTTAGATCACAACACACGAACTGGATTATGTAATGATTGAAGTTAAAATCAAAATTATAAAATTACATCGTCTAGTTGTGATTTTGTAGACAGCCCAGTTACCGTTGCCATAGAGTCTACAAAAACACGGGAAAGTTCCAAAACTGATAGTCTTTGGTGCCATATTATAGCGTTCCGGAATTAAACGTAACACCTTTTGGTATTAAATATAACTGTTGAGATAAACTGGTAATGGAATGACAATGACATGATTTTATTATAACAGTTTACGAGTGCGAGTGAAATATGGTACGAGTGCATCGAGTTACGCAACTTTGCAAGTTGTGCTAAAAACAGCCGCATATAGCAACTTTGAAGTAAGAATTATCGCTAATGAGTTATATGATTACATGTTTAAGAGTGAGTATACCAACCAATTAATGTTTATTTTGAAGATATGCAGCCGATTTCGTTCGTATAAGTCCTAGTTTGGCCGTATCATGTCACGAAACCTTCGAAACGAGGCGCGAAGCGTAGCCGTATCAACCATCGGGCTTGAATGGAATGCTTGTAATCCTCCCGCGGAATATATTCCGGCTAAAAGAACGCGTTTTATTTGATATTAAAGATAAATACTATAAATATAAGGATTAACTTTCTATTATCACCCGATAACCTAAACTAACTAGAAAGTTAATCCATAAATATAATAATACAATCTGAACGAAGCTATTCCACCTTGTATCAAAGGTTCAATCATGAATCTTTTATATATAAAAGTATGGAAGAGAGTGCCTCTTTCGCTGTATGCGTGTTTCATGTTTTAAGTGTTTATGGGGAAGGGCTACTTGCACCCTAGTTACCCTAACACCTGTAGTCAAAACAAAACCATGTTTGGAAATAGGAATGCACTTTTTGAGCACTTTTGCAGAGTTCTTCCCTATATTTAGGAATAGTAATACCAATAAATGATTGTTTCTCGAATCATTTAGTTATTCATGATCTTTCGGCTGCAATTTATTAGCTAAATTATATTATATGCATTTTCATGTTAATCACTTGCAAGTTATTTGAAAACAGTTTTAACATACAACTTTTTGGCAACCAGAAACTGTAAAATCTTTTTTTGTTTTGTTTTGGAAAGGAAGGAAACAGGAAATGGGATTCCCCCAGGAAGGAATCCCATCAGTCACACATTTTGGACTGAACATCAATGGTTAAATTAAATGCTTCAGTCCGTTAACAGAAGGATCGTTAGTCTTTGATGACTTCATGATGGAATGGAACATGAACAACAAAGAAAGGCAAAAGAAAATTACAACTGTGGACAGACCAAAATGGCCTCAAATTCTTCAAATCTAAACTGTATGCAAGCATTTCTATCAAAAATGAAAACCGCTCAGTAACCTTTATATTGCACTAAATGGCATTAGAATCCCAGTTCATGAACAAATTAAATATTTCTTTTGTTTGATTCGAAAATCTTTATCCACATATAAAGCCTATAAAAGATAAGTGTTCAAATGCGCAAATCCTCTCTCATGTTTATTTGGGTGTAGACCTTGAAATGTATTTGCGACTTTTTAGATCAATTATTCGATCAAAATAAAAGTATGGCTCAGTCGTCTATTGGTCGGCACGCAGTATTTATCTGCAAATGTTAGATCCATAACCAAGGGCTGAGTCTAGCACTTGGTGTTTCCGCACAACACCAGTGATTTATGTACGTGGAAGCGAATGAACTATCTCGAAATAACCGAAAGAAAACAACTAGCGTAAACAATTTGCTGCCTAACTCAAATAAAATCCAAAAAATCCTGCCTCAAACGCAGTCTTCAACCCAAAATACCTAAAACTAAATCTTAAACTCTTACCATTTTTTTTTATCAAAATTTCCATTTTCCTGCAAGAGCTCAACATAAAGTTGAATAACATGGCTGTATACAACATACCGGATGTTCCATCATGGACTTACAAGCAACTGATGTTAATTTTGCATTGCATGAGCGGGAAAAATCCAGTGCATTGCCTGTAAAACAGAAATCCTCCTTTCGGGAGTGCATGTCGAGATTCCCTGCTAATACACAGCTTTACACTGATGGTTCCAAAGATGGCACCATTCCAATTCCATACGATTAGCAGACTGTGCCTCTATTTTCTCTGCAGAAGCATGTGGCATCAGTTTGACCCTTTACTATATTGATGAACAACAAGTTGAAAAGGCAATCGCCTGTCTAGACCCACTAACGGTCCTTAAAAGCGCATATGTTGTATCTCAAAGAAATTCGAAATTCCTTTTTCGTTGAATTTGAACAACGTTAGAATAAAATATAATGAAAATGCTGACAGTGCAGCTAAAAAGCGTTTACCTCCAAGCAAACCAATATCAAACTGCCAAATACATATTGTTAACCCATGGTACAATCGGACATACAAAACGAATGGCAGCAACGAATGGTATCTATTAACTGGCTACACACTTTTGAAAGTGCAACCAAGACCTACAATCAAAATCGTCACGGCGTCAACAAGCCGTGTTCAAAAAGAACACGCCCACAAACCGAACAGTTGATTCAGCGTGTCACTCACTGCATCTGAGGTGTATTCGGTAGCGAGAACGTTCGCGAGCGTTATTTTGGCGAACGTTCTGATCTTGCCGTTCGCTGCGTTCTCAGAAAACAATTTCAATATGGAGGAAATAATGAATGTGTTGATGCTAGACGAACTAGCAGACGACCCTGTGGACCTTGCATCGTTTATAGATGCATCAGCAGCAGTTATCCAATCAAGTAACACTGCTTTGTAGTTGATGCTCGGTCATCGCAAGGATCCGACAAGAATCGACGATTAATTTGAAGAAATAGTTCCCTTTTACTCGATTGCCGAATTTAAGGGTCATTTAAGGATGACAAAATCGTCGTTTGAGGTAGGCTTACATCATTCACGGTGTGTTCGATGTTGCATATCATTCACGGTGTGTTTGATGTTGCATTTAAGGAGACAGTCTCGTTACTAACAATGAAAATCGCCACAGCGTCAACAAGTTGTGTTAAAAAAGAACACGCCCATAAACCGAACGGTTGATTCAGCGTGTCACTCACTGCATCTGGTTCGTCGATTGGTCGATAGAACGTTGGAGGTCGGTGTCGTGCTTGATTTTCAGAAGCAGTGTACAACATTGTATCATTTTCAGAAACTTGTTGTTTGCGCGCATTGTCAACTTAAGATTAGGCATACACGTATACCGAAATGTAAAATTTAAGTTGCATGTACATGTTTCAAACCATGTGTCATGACTTGAATGTTTCGTTGAATGTGTACTTATCCACATTTTCGTGAACTGTAATGGTATTTCTGATTACAAGAGGGCAAAATGAAGATTATTACACATGTTTGAAAGCTGTCCCTACCGGCCGCTGCACTGAAAAGTAATTTCATAGAACGATCGTGTTAAATATATTTGTAAATGTTTCAAGCCAAATACATATATATCTATACAATTAATTGCCATATTAGACTTACTAATATGATGGTATGTATTATAGGGGTGCTGAGATGGTAGGGGGTATGTTAATTACCTCAGTGGTCCTTGTCCGCTATAGGACAGATGGTAGCTGGTATTAAAACGCTGTTAGTGTCCGCACTGCATGAAGTCCAGTTAGGTCCTATACTAACATTGTCGCATAGACGTGTCACGTCTATAATATATTCATAATATACGTCTCTGGGTATATAAAGCTCTAAGAAAATCAGTGTAACAACACGAAAACACAATAATTGTGTAACCGTGTTGTAACACGGATCCAGTGGCGGATCCAGGGGGGTTCCATGATTTCCGGACACCGCCCCCC
>NW_018479900.1:38481-42156 GCF_002113885.1 Mizuhopecten yessoensis | reverse complement strand
CACACACACACACACACACATACACACACACACACACACACACACACATACATACACTTTTTGGAAACCGATGATGTTACCGGACTAGACTCGACAAGAGTTATAACCCTTCACAAGAAAAGCGATAGCACCAAGAGTTATTGCCCTTCGAAAGAAACTTTTCACTGAACAGAAAACCGCCATATTTGAATTTGTTATTTGCAAAATGGTACGTAGTTGGCAGAAGATTTCCAGCATAGATGCGAAAGGCGTATGGGCGATCAACATTTTTTTCAGACAAACAGGTTACGTCAAATGAGATATTCGTAATCATGTATCTTAATATAAATTTGCAAGCGCGCGTGATCAGTAACGATTTGTACAAATCTGCCGATGTATGGCTTCACAAATCATGCATTTTTACCGCATTTTTACCGCATTTTTACCGCATTTTGACCCGTGTTCTCTCTGATCTAGGCCTATTTCATGTTTTAGATTATTTTCGTGTTTGGAGAAACACTTGTATGCGTCACATAAACAGATTGTTTATTTATTGAGAAATTGATGATGCAAAGTTGCAACGAGTTATGAAGGCTCCGAGCGTAAACAACTCGGATAAACGGCGTCCGATTAGACATGTTTTATAAAAAATATTTGCAAACAAGTACTCGAAATCATCACAAAAATCATTTCTTTTAAAGTTATTGCCAAAAATTATGCATATTTATAGATTTAATTGGTCACAACGGCACAAAGGTGGTGGTGTATTGACCCAATCGTTATTGATCTGGACTGAATATAGTAGGCGCTATATTTAGAGCTCGAACGTGTCAATTACTTTAAAAAAAAATATACAATACCGAATAGATTTTGTTTTCATTTAAAACGCTTGAATTCACTACTTAGTACAACCTGTGATCTTGTTATAATTCACTGCCATAATAAGAAACAAGTCTTCACTGTTTCTTCCTATTTGATTTGGGTCTAAAATGTTCTCGTGTTTTTGTATTTAATTTCCTTTGTTTTTGTTTCAATTTTTCCTTTAACATATTCACTGGCTTTGTATCCTGTATTTTAATTTGGTTTAAAAAATGTTATCTGTCTCTAGTAAATAAAAAATAACACTTTTATCGAGTAGATGCTTGGTAGTCCACAGGACTAGTTGAATAGATTATTTACTAGTCCTTCGTCAATATAACTAGTCCAAAGTTTCCTTAAGAAAACATCTTGATCTACAGCCCAAACATGAAAGGTATCCTACTGTAGGGGACTTAAAATAACTACTGCCATAAAAATATGGGAAAGGTGTTGTGAAAATGTTGCCAATTATCATGCAAAATATCTTATTTTAAGCAGTTTTCTAAATTTTAAAAAGGAATATTCTTATTGTATAAACTTTTTGTTTTACAAGTCCAAAGGACCAGTTAGGCTAGGTGATTCACTTGTCCATATTGAAATCTACTAGTCCATGGCTAGCGGACTAGTGCTAGTGTCGACCCCTGGATATTTCTCTACACTAAATTTTGTTATATCATCACATGAAGGTGTACCAAGATCCATACTGATTGGTCCATCCCTACCTATCCTAACGTATTTTGTTCAGTCCTGTAACAGAGTATTTATTGAGGTCTTGTTGAAATATTCATTGTTTTGTGTAGAGTATTTATTGAGGTCTTGTTGAAATATTCATTGTTTTGTGTAGAGTATTTATTGAGGTCTTGTTGAAATATTCATTGTTTTGTGTAGAGTATTTATTGAGGTCTTGTTGAAATATTCATTGTTTTGTGTAGAGTATTTATTGAGGTCTTGTTGAAATATTCATTGTTTTGTGTAGAGTATTTATTGAGGTCTTGTTGAAATATTCATTGTTTTGTGTAGAGTATTTATTGAGGTCTTGTTGAAATATTCATTGTTTTGTGTAGAGTATTTATTGAGGTCTTGTTGAAATATTCATTGTTTTGTGTAGAGTATTTATTGAGGTCTTGTTGAAATATTCATTGTTTTGTGTAGAGTATTTATTGAGGTCTTGTTGAAATATTCATTGTTTTGTGTAGAGTATTTATTGAGGTCTTGTTGAAATATTCATTGTTTTGTGTAGAGTATTTATTGAGGTCTTGTTGAAATATTCATTGTTTTGTGTAGAGTATTTATTGAGGTCTTGTTGAAATATTCATTGTTTTGTGTAGAGTATTTATTGAGGTCTTGTTGAAATATTCATTGTTTTGTGTAGAGTATTTATTGAGGTCTTGTTGAAATATTCATTGTTTTGTGTAGAGTATTTATTGAGGTCTTGTTGAAATATTCATTGTTTTGTGTAGAGTATTTATTGAGGTCTTGTTGAAATATTCATTGTTTTGTGTAGAGTATTTATTGAGGTCTTGTTGAAATATTCATTGTTTTGTGTAGAGTATTTATTGAGGTCTTGTTGAAATATTCATTGTTTTGTGTAGAGTATTTATTGAGGTCTTGTTGAAATATTCATTGTTTTGTGTAGAGTATTTATTGAGGTCTTGTTGAAATATTCATTGTTTTGTGTAGAGTATTTATTGAGGTCTTGTTGAAATATTCATTGTTTTGTGTAGAGTATTTATTGAGGTCTTGTTGAAATATTCATTGTTTTGTGTAGAGTATTTATTGAGGTCTTGTTGAAATATTCATTGTTTTGTGTAGAGTATTTATTGAGGTCTTGTTGAAATATTCATTGTTTTGTGTAGAGTATTTATTGAGGTCTTGTTGAAATAATCATTGTTTTGTGTAGAGTATTTATTGAGGTCTTGTTGAAATATTCATTGTTTTGTGCAGAGTATTTATTGAATCCTGTTGAAATATTCATTGTTTTGTGTAGAGTATTTATTGCAGTCTTGTTAAAATATTCATTGTTTTGTGTAGAGTATTTATTGAGGTCTTGTTGAAATAATCATTGTTTTGTGTAGAGTATTTATTGAGGTCTTGTTGAAATATTCATTGATGTTATGTGTGAGAATATATATGTATACGTTGAGATGTTGTGAGACTGACTGTAAGTGATCAAATGAGATATTGTGAGAGTATTTATTGAGGTCTTATGATAGAGTATTTATAATATTGTTTTATCTGGTGTTAAGAGTGTGCATATGTGAAAATGTGTCAGGATACTTGAATGAATGTTGGTGTGTGTATGACATGTGGGTGTTAGTGGGTGTGTGTGAGTGAAAGAATGATGTGTACATTTTCTTCATTTTAGAATTCATCCTTGATTTATTAAAACAATCTGAATGTCGCTTACTAGTTTGGTTTTTATTTGATGATTCTATGTACAATTGATGTGAAGCCACTAAGATCTTACAATAAGCATTAATTACATACATTTTTTTTTTTATTACAGCAGCATCTTTGTATAAACTTCCGGAATGCTTCAAGTACTTTTGGTACTGTCAATTTTGATGCAAAATTCATATAAACCAGGCAAATTTAATAACATATATTTACATTTGCATGGCATTGTCACTATATAGCCTCTTTGAAAGCTGTGTCGTTGATAGGACTTTTTAAATTACCATGCATCACGAGACACAATTCTTAGCGTATTAATGCAACACTGACCGGAACTTCAATATCCATTTAAATAAATAAACATGACGGCTGCTGAAATATCGCTGGGCATTGTGAGATTTGACAATGTCATTGTAAATTAAAAAAAAAAAAAAAAAAAAAAAA
>NW_018479900.1:26048-38079 GCF_002113885.1 Mizuhopecten yessoensis | reverse complement strand
AGCACGCGACAATACGCTGTTCAAACTATTGAACGAAATTGTGTGGACTGTCGATAAGGCGGGCATTTTTAATTTTAAATATAAATTATAAGTTAAAAAAGAACATAAGAGGCAGAGAAAACGTAAATATAAGTATTGAACTGTTTTTGTATGGTATTTATGATCTATTTGAATGACACAGCTTTGCAAGCAAACAAATCATAATGTTGTTTGCTTGCAAAGCTGTGTCATTCAAATATATCATAAATACCATACAAAAACAGTTCAATGCTTAAGTAAAGGCAGATTTCCAGTGGCCAGAATGCACCATATCACATTTAGGAATAAATAAAAATTATCGAGAAGAATCTGCTCTGCGTGTTCGTGTCCACCTACTATGCTGCTTCCAAAGTCTTTATAACGGGTTGTCCAACGCCCATTGCTTTTTTTCTGCGTTTTGTAGTGGACTCTGTATCTGTTCGTTGACGATACCTCGTGCCTGTCATGGATTTTGCATGCATCTTTCTTTCGCCGCGATGTTTACAATGACCTTGTTGATTACGCGCATGCGGTAAAATAACATCACTGATCTATGTTTACAATGACCTTGTTGATTACGCGCATGCGGTAAAATAACATCACTGATCTGGGTCAATTTAGAGTTTTAGACTGTGACGATTTAGGATTTCGTTAATATAATTATATTTTTTACTAATAATTGCAGGGAGTGAACTTGTATCGCNCCCCCCCAACAGCCCCTTTAAATATCATCTTCGCTAGCCAAGTGTTCGCTTCGTATATACGAACATTTGGCTAGCGAAGATGCTTTAATTTTAATATCATTATTTATGTTATAAGAGTTACTTACCCTACACCAGTTAAAAAAGAATGTCGACAAAGTTTTAAATAGAGTTGGTTTGGAAGATAACAACAAGGGATTTGGATAAAGAAAACATATATTCAGGAAACCAATATGTGTTCATTATTTTACTACATTACAACGATCGCTGCATCATCACTCTTAAATCCTTTTTTCTTTGGGCTAAAATGGTTCTGGATGCAATATTTGTGATATTGTCAGTAACTGACCATCTATACGAACAAAGATGATTACTTACGTGTATCTAGGAGGCGTAGACTACGCCCTCGCCTCAAATATATGTTTTACCCCTCTGTTGTTCTATCGGGGGTGGTTCTATAAGGTCTACTGTTATACAACTAATAATGTGTTTGGATGAAATTTAAAAACTGTTCTAAGATATACTCTACTTTCTATTTCATTAGATTTATAATCCCAAAGTTAAATTTAGTAATACTCTCTGTAAGGATATCTATACATTTCTAAAGAAATACAAACTAATTCAAGATCCTCTTTATCACATTACAAAGAATATATGCGCTATCTTCAGGTCCTAAATATCGCCATTTTGACGATATGAATCTTTTGTTTTCTATGGTACCACTCAGATAGGGATTTAACGCTACAGTTTCATCATTGGCTTCATTGCATCAATTTAGCGTAGACACTGAAAAATGCCTTTAAAACATACATTAAAATGTTTTTATATTATGAGTTTAAATTTATAAGTTATCTAACTACAAGTACTCATATTATTTGAAGTATTGAAGTGTTTGTATCGTTATTGCGAACGACATTCCTTGAACAACTTAATATTTGTGTTTCTTCAGATAGACTCAGTAATGAGAGACCTTCCCATGCAGCTGCTAATTGTCGGGGACAACCTCCAACCTGGGGACCATTGTCAAGTTGTCTTCTTTAGGGTAGTTTTCCACCATGATATTAGTCATTCTAATGACTCAAATGAATGAAGCAATTCACCTTATACGCCTGTTATTAGGAACACAAAAGTGACCAAAATAAAACTGATGCATCCATTACATGTATATACTAAGTATTCGGGATCTCTATATTTCTCTCTACTTCTTCTTACTACCTTTCATTTCCGAGCGCCTTGCTTGGAAAACCTCACTTTTGGCTTTAATGTTGAATGTGAGGTCAGGTGAGGGAGGCAATTGGTGCTGTCCCAAGGCCGGACCATACCCGAGCCCTTGAATTCCCTGCTTATCGTTCATTAAGGTTAATGGCTACAACTGGTTTACCCGCTGTCAGTATAATGTTACCGGGCGGAATCTGTGCAGTGTGCCTTCGGCATGGTTTTCAGTGGGGTAGCACTCTAAAGTCGGCATCAGATCCGCGCTACCACAAGGAGGCATAAACAGCAACATACCCTGCTTCTGGCACACATACACACATGCACAACACACCTGAAGGTACGTCCTTAATTTACATTAGCTGTTGATAGGACGTTGAACTCTATACATCCTAACAACCATCGATGTCGGAAGTAAATTGTCGAAATAACATCGATCCATTGCATTCATTGTCTAATGACACACATTTCTTCTGTAAATGTTACAGCGCAATTGTAAATATAATGATGTGACCCTATGTCTTTCCCCCTCACAATGGAAACTAGACCTATAGTAATTCGCCCAATGTTTGCCGTAACACGGCAGTTGTGTGGTAAATATACAAACAGCCAAATACACTACCACTATGACGATTGTTTTTTTTTTCTTATTTTAAGTATCAAGTGTAGTTTATTCAACAATTTAGAAACAAAAACAAATGCACTCGAGAATATATATGGAGTCCTATAATATCACAAAAAAGTCTGCTACGGTTACTTCCCTTTGCACATAACCCGTAAGAGTGCAAATAAAAACATTCTAAGAAAATATCAAATTATGAGGCAAAACATACCAACACAAATCTTTTAACAATTTATGGTGTCCAAAATGCTTTGTACTTTTGTCAATTAACCTACACGTAAGTATCATGAAACATAACATAAACAAAAAAGTCATATATGTGATGTAAAAAATAAACTAACAATTATGTTATCTTGTGTTGAACAAATAATATTCTAATCAATTCATGTTTTTATCATCTTTATGTTATTTTAGTGAAGAGAACCACTAGTTCTTCAAAAACACGCATATAACCATGTCCCTACTTGTTGGCCTCTAGCATCTCCGAGATGTCCTAGAAGGACGAAATATCTGTATGGTGCAGTGTAAATCATACTGTATCTATTACCAAATTGTATCGGTGCAATCACGTGTGTGTGTGAGTTACAGTCGACTTTCGAACATAATATTATTCTGAGTACAGGTGTTACAACAACTCTTGCCGCGCCCTTGTACACAGCCACATCGAAAGGAGCCATGAAACAGGTATACAACATGTACAAAGAAACAGTACTCTCTATAATACCTCAATATATACAACACTTATGACCTGAATCATTGATAGCACATTGCTCTAATCAGCCGGAACATTGTGGAATAATCTTATTTCGGTTGTGTTGATATGTACAAAACCGGTTTTTTTCTTGTACATTAAAAATTTATCATTAAACACTTAAAAATAAATTGCTTTTACCTACTTTTGTTCTTGATAACGATACATAGTGTTCTACCCCCTGAAGTATAATGTGTATATTATAAGTTGGCTATCATGTTTATCCAACTTCAGTATGTTATATATTTAATTTTTACAGAATGTTCTGTCTTTCATAATGAAATAAGTTATAAATAAATAAGATATCAAACTAATTTACTAAAAATGAGAGATCCGTTACTTCTTTGTGTAATACAGAGAAAACCATCTTTGTCAATCCAGACACATCAGTCTCCGATAATGTGACATCACAATTGTCACGTGATGCCATAAACCAATAAAACGCTTCGTTGCTGTTGGTAACGTTATAAGTTTAATCGATGTGGGAAGTCAAACGATGTTATATTCCGCTTGGTGCCCACCTGTTCCTCCAGTTTTGGTAGTCGGACGAAGCATGTATGAGCTGGTTTAAGTGGGACTGTATTTGAAGCACTCCCTTACGTTTTCGGCTTTTTTTCCCCCTTCATTTTTGTTTGACGGTCTCCTGTATTCCTTACAATGCCACCTCCTGTGTATGTTTGTATCGCTGCTGATATTGTGGTCGATTTCTTTCCGAAGTATGTTGTTGTTTACTCTCGGCGAATAATTAAAAACTATATTCTAGAAAATAAACGGTAAACACCAAATAAAATAATTTCTTAATGAATAAAACATGTACTCGCAAAATAAATAATTAATTAATAATGCCTGTACCTTGCTAGAAAAAAACACTGAATAATTGTACCCCAAAAGAAATAGTTAATATGTGTACCTAAACATTTAAACTAAAAACTGAATACATGTACCAGTATTAACCAATCAAAGATATAATACATATAAACAGTCTATAGATGGTCTACTTCTTGAACCAATATGCAATGTCTGTACATAAAAATAAACAGAAAATATTTGAACTTACTTACAAATCGATAAATCTGTACTTATAAAGAAAGCATACTGCCTGAATATACAAACAAACATTTAAAACCTGAACTTGAAGAACAAATATGTAATACGTGTACTTACAAATATATTAAACCTGTACTCACAAACAAATAACCGCACAAATAATTTAAAATCAAACACATCATATCTGTATACAAGTAAAAAAGACATCTGCAAATGAAAATGAAATACTGTTCTAGTAAACTGATTAATAATACCTGTCTTTATGAAGAAATCGATAAGGTCTATTCTTGTAAATACATAGATAATTCCTGTATTTAGAAACAAGTAGATATTATATGACCTTTCAAACCAAAAGGAACTACATGTACTTCAAAAACAAAATGATAACAACTGTAATTTAAAGAAGATAATATTTTACATACAATTAATACATAACATCTTTACGTTCAAACAAATGGATGATACCTGCATTTGCAGAACAAACAAAATATATTATCTCAACAAAAACAAATATACGAATCCTCTAATTATAAATAATTATATAAAATCTTAACTTCAAACAAGAAGATAATTACAATACTTTAAAAAGCAAATGGATAATACCTGTATGTTGAACAATTTAATAATATCTGCACATGCAAACACATACATCTAGACTGTTTTAACAAGCAAATGAAAATACTTTGATTGAAAAAATAACATAATACCTGTATTTTCAAAAGAATTTAAATAATATCGACAACATAATTATGTTATCTTTTCCTCGCAAAAACAGTAACATGTCTGTATTAGAAACAAATAAAAATAGTATTTCGAAACAAACAGAGATAATACTTGTACATAGAAATACTCATATACCGGAATAATACCTCTACTTACAAACAAATATACAAAAACTTGAAAATACAAACAAATAGATATCTGTACTTACAAATACAAACGATAGTGCCTACATTTACCAACATTTATATTTCATCTTTTCATTTTTTTAAATATAAAATCTGTAACAAAAACAAAGTGTCACTAACAAACAAATGGATAATATGTTTTATTATCACCGATATGTTATACAGGTACTAGCAAACAAACAGATACCATATGTACTTACAAAATAAACATATAATATATGTTTAATAGTGTATACTGCCTTCACTTACAAATTAATGTACCTGTGCTTAAACAAAACAAACAAAATATTGATAATATCTGTATTTACAAAACAAATAGATAAAACAGATATTTACCAGCCATTAGGTAATACGTGTAATTGAAAATAAACAGGTAATATCTGTACTTACAAACAAACAGATAATACCTAGGCTTTGTCAACAAATACAGTATATACCTACACACACAAATAGCTGATACCTGTACTTACAAACAAACAGATAATACCTGGGCTTTACCAACAAATACAGTATATACCTACACACACAAATAGCTGATACCTGTACTTACAAACAAACAGATAATACCTGGGATTTACCAACAAATACAGTATATACCTACACACACAAATAGCTGATACATGTACTTACAAACAAACAGATAATACCTAGGATTTACCAGCAAATACAGTATATACCTACATACACAAATAGCTGATACCTGTACTTACAAACAAACAGATAATACCTGGGCTTTACCAACAAATACAGTATATACCTACACACACAAATAGCTGATACCTGTACTTACAAACAAACATATAATACCTGGGATTTACCAACAAATACAGTATATAACTACACACACAAATAGCTGATACCTGTGCTTACAAACAAACAGATAATACCTGGGATTTACCAACAAATACAGTATATACCTACATACACAAATAGCTGATACCTGTACTTACAAACAAACATATAATACCTGGGATTTACCAACAAATACAGTATATACCTACTTACACAAATAGCTGATACCTGTACTTACAAACAAAAAGATAATACCTGGGATTTACCAACAAATACAGTATATAACTACACACACAAATAGCTGATACCTGTACTTACAAACAAACATATAATACCTGGGATTTACCAACAAATACAGTATATCCCTACATACACAAATAGCTGATACCTGTACTTACAAACAAATAGATAATACCTGGGATTTACCAACAAATACAGAATATACCTACATACACAAATAGCTGATACCTGTACTTACAAACAAATAGAAAATACCTGGGCTTTACCAACAAATACAGAATATATTTACACATACAAATAACTGATTGCTGTACTTACAAGCAAAAAGATAAAAATTATTCTTGTGATAAAAAAGGATAATGCATTTCCTTTCAAACAAACATTGCCTCTATATACAACAGATCAAATAAATACTTACAAACAGACAGATCAAACATGTTTACTTACGAAATAAATCTGTAGAAATTTGACATAAAATCTCATATATATATGAACTTATTAACAAAACAATACGAAGTCTATTTACAAACAAAAGGATAATTTCTTTACTTATAAACAAATATAAAACAATCTACTTAAAAAAACTCAAAAAAAACTTGCATTTACAAACAAATCCCTTACACCTCAGCTTACAACCAAATATATAATGGCTGTTCATAACAACAAATATATAATAAATGGAGCGCCAATAAAAATGAGATAATACCTCTTTTTACAAAGAGATACATAATACATATGTTTACAAACAATTGAGTAACACTAATGTTCACAAACAATAAGATAATAGCTGCACTTAAGAACAAATACATAATCCCTGTGCATACATACAGTTATGTTAAATGTTCCGAAACATGAGTAGAATACTGCGAACAGGAAAGGTGCCTATTAAAACCTTCATTACATTACATATTTACAATTTTAGGCTACCACAGTGTATATATACTTAACTAATATTTCGTGTGAGCTGCGCCAGAAAAAAATCTGGGCACAACGCTACAGTTAACCTCTGGGACTGATAGTCTATCAGCAGAGCCAACAACCTTATCTGTCAAATAAACAGTAGGAATACAAAGAAGGGAAACACCTTTTTAAAGGTGAGTTTTTTGTAGATGTAGAAAGCAAGACCAAGTAAGCATTTTCAAGCACCACATGACTATTGTGTCCATAACGGATCCAGCAGTGTTATTTCAGGGTAAAATTATTAACAATCCATTTATTAAGTGTTCCGAAACATATGTAATATAAAGCGGAAAATAAACGACTTATGTATTTGTATGTTTGTTTGTTTGAGGGGTGTCATGTTCGATTCACTACCAATTAGTTTTGGTTAGCCAGTAGACGATATAAAAAGAAAAGACCATTGAAAACCTTTATAACGTTACATATCTACAGCTTTAGGCTACAGTAGGTTTTTATATAAACACTGCCTGAAAACAATCTAGCTACAAGGTTACCACTAACCTTGGTGACTGATACTCCACAGGCAGAGTCAGCCAACTTATGGTGTCAAACAATCACTGGTAATGTGGACAAGGAAAAAATACTTCTGTTTACGAAAGAAGTTGTATGACACCTCTACGTTCAAACAAACAAATAATAACTCAACTTACAAAATAGTTGTATGACACCTCTACTGTCAAACAAACGAAGAATGCCTCAACTTTCAAAATAGTTGTATGACACCACTACTGTCAAACAAACAAATAATAACTCAACTTACAAAATATTTGTATGACACCTCTACTGTCAAACAAACGAAGAATGCCTCAACTTACAAAATAGTTGTATGACACCACTACTGTCAAACAAACAAATAATGCCTCAACTTACAAAATAGTTGTATGACACCTCTACAGTCAAACAAACAAATAATAACTCAATTTACAAAATAGTTGTATGACACCACTACTGTCAAACAAACAAATAATGCCTCAACTTACAAAATAGTTGTATGACACCACTACTTTCAAACAAACAAATAATAACTCAACTTACAAAAAAGTTGTGTGACACCTCTACTGTCAAACAAACAAATAATGCCTCAACTTACGAAATAGTTGTATGACACCACTACTGTCAAACAAACAAATAATAACTCAACTTACAAAATAGTTGTATGACACCTCTACTATCAAACAAACAAATAATGCCTCAACTTACAAAATAGTTGTATGACACCACTACTTTCAAACAAACAAATCATACCTTAACTTACAAAAAAGTTGTGTGACACCTCTACTGTCAAACAAACAAATAATGCCTCAACTTACGAAATAGTTGTATGACACCACTACTGTCAAACAAACAAATAATACCTCTTATACCTCAACAAACAAAATGTCTTTACTAACAAAAATGATTAGATTAACCTCTACTTGCAAAGATAATTCCAAATAGATAAAAGTTCTTCTTTCTGGCAAACATAAGATATACACCTAAAATCAAATTTATGATTTCTGTATTACCCACAGTACGATAAAATCTGCATTTACAAACAAAAAGATTATTAATATACCTACAAGCAAATCTCTAATCCTGAAAAATGTATAATATTTTTACATACAAACAGATACTTAACACCTTAGCTTACAAACAAAAAGATAAGATCCCTAATTACAAATGTTTTATACCAAATTAACAAACAAATAGATATAACCTTTACTTTTTTATAAACAGAATATATCTGTACTTGTAAACAACTATAAAATACCTTACAACGAAAAAGAACCAGAAACTTGTACTATCAAACTTTATAATACCTGTAGTTACAAACCAATAGACAATACTTGCACTTACAAAGAAGTATAGAATGCATATATATTTACGAACAAAATAATAGACAATACTTGCACTAACAAAAAAGTATCACATACATAGTTACAATACTTGAACACAAAAGTTAGAAAATATCTACACATGCAAAAACCAAATAGAAAACACATACATGTATTCTTACGAACAAAAAAGACCACGCTTGTACCTACATATTAAACGGATAACGTCTGTATATTACAAAATGTTATCATCTGTACTTACATAATACAGAACAATTACAAATAAACAGATAATACTTACACTAAGAAGCAAATCGAAAATGCCTGTTTAAAAAAAAGGAATATACCTATGCATACAACCTAATAGTGAAAACCAGATCCATTTTTACTTACCAAACAAATATATAAATCCTGTACTAACGATTAAATAGATAATACCTTTGCTAACAAACCAATAGATTATACCTTTATTTAAATATGGCCAAATAGATAATTTCTTTGCCTACAAATAGATGATATCTGTATCTATATACAAACAAATAATTATTATCTACATGTACTTCAGCAACTAACGAATAATATAAATAATAACGATACAAAATAGCTTTACTGACAAAACAGTTGCACCATGACATACAAACAGATATATACCACCATTACTTAGATAAAAATTTATAATACCAATACATACAAACAAATATATACCACCATTACTTAGATAAAAATCTATAATACCAATACATACAAACAGATACATACCACCATTACTGAGATAAAAATCTATAATAGCAATACATACAAACAGATATATACCACCATTACTTAGATAAAAATCTATAATACCAATACATACAAACAGATACATACCACCATTACTGAGATAAAAATCTATAATAGCAATTCATACAAACAGATATATACCACCATTACTTAGATAAAAATCTATAATAGCAATACATACAAACAGATACATACCACCATTACTGAGATAAAGATCTATAATAGCAATACATACAAACAAATATATACTACCATTACTGAGACAAAAACCTATAAAAGCAATACATACAAACAAATATATACCACCATTACTTAGAAAAAAATCTATAATAGTAATACATACAAACAAATATATACTTCCATTACTTAGATAAAAATCTATAATAGCAATACATACAAACAAATATATACTACCATTACTGAGACAAAAACCTATAATAGCAATACATACAAACAGATACATACCACCATTACTGAGATAAAAATCTATAATACCAATACATACAAACAGATACATACCACCATTACTGAGATAAAAATCTATAATAGCAATACTTACAAACAAATATATACCGCCATTACTTAGATAAAAATCTATAAAAGCAATATATACAAACAAATATATACTTCCATTACTTAGATAAAATCCATAATAGCAATACATACCAACAAATATATACTACCATTACTGAGACAAAAACCTATAATAGCAATACATAAAAACAAATATATACCACCATTACTTAGATAAAATTCTATAATAGCAATACAAACAAACAAATATATACTACCATTACTTAGATAAAAATCTATAATAGCAATACATACAAACAAATATATACCACCATTACTTAGATAAACTCTATAATAGCAATACATACAAACAAATATATACCGCCATTACTTAGATAAAATTCTATAATAGCAATACAAACAAACAAATATATACTACCATTACTTAGATAAAAATCTATAATAGCAATACATACAAACAAATATATACCGCCATTACTTAGATAAAATTCTATAATAGCAATACATACAAACTAATATATACCACCATTACTTAGATAAAATTCTATAATAGCAATACATACAAACAAATATATACCACCATTACTTAGATAAAAATCTATAATAGCAATACACACAAACAGATACATACCACCATTACTTAGATAAAAATCTATAAAAGCAATACATACAAACAAATAATATCTACTACCATTACTTAGATAAAAATCTATAAAAGGAATACATACAAACAGATATATACCACCATTACTTAGATAAAATCTATAATAGCAATACATACAAACAAATATATACCACCATTACTTAGATAAAAATCTATAATAGCAATACATACAAACAAATTAATATTACATGTAAAAGAAACAAAGACATATTATCTATTATAATTAAAAGATAAGTATTTCTAACGACAAACAAATATAATATATATACCTTCAAACAAAAATATAACATCAGAACTCACAAACAAATATATAACATCAGTACTCACAAACAAATATAAAACATCAGTACTCACAAACAAATATATAACATCAGTTCTCACAAACAAATATATAACATCAGTACTCACAAACAAATATATAACATCAGTACTCACAAACAAATATATAACATCAGTACTCACAAACAAATATATAACATCAGTACTCACAAACAAATATATAACATCAGTACTCACAAACAAATATATAACATCAGTACTCACAAACAAATATATAACATCAGTACTCACAAACAAATATATAACATCAGTACTCACAAACAAATATATAACATCAGTACTCACAAACAAATATATAACATCAGTACTCACAAACAAATATTTAATATCAGTACTCACAAACAAATATATAGCATCAGTACTCACAAACAAATATATCATATCAGTACTTACAAACAAATATATAACAGCAGTACTCCCAAACAAATATTTGGCATCAGTACTCACAAACAAATATATCATATCTGTACCTACAAACAAATATATAGCATCAGTACTCGCAAACAAATATATAACTTTAGTACTCTCAAACAAATATATAACATCAGTACTCACAAACAAATATATAGCATCAGTACTCACAAACAAATATATCATATCTGTACCTACAAACAAATATATAGCATCAGTACTCACAAACAAATATATA
>NW_018479900.1:0-25425 GCF_002113885.1 Mizuhopecten yessoensis | reverse complement strand
CAAACAAATATTTGGCATCAGTACTCACAAACAAATATATCATATCTGTACCTACAAACAAATATATAGCATCAGTACTCGCAAACAAATATATAACATCAGTACTCTCAAACAAATATATAACATCAGTACTCACAAACAAATATATAGCATCAGTACTCACAAACAAATATATCATATCTGTACCTACAAACAAATATATAGCATCAGTACTCACAAACAAATATATAGCATCAGTACTCACAAACAAATATATAATATCAGTACTCACAAACACAAATATATAACATCAGTACTCACAAACAAATATATAGCATCAGTACTCACAAACAAATATATAGCATCAGTTCTCACAAACAAATATATAACATCAGTACTCACAAACAAATATATAACATCAGTACTCACAAACAAATATATAACATCAGTACTCACTAACAAATATATAACAGCAGTACTCACAAACAAATATATAACATCAGTACTCACAAACAAATATATCATATCTGTACCTACAAACATATATATACTTTCTGTACCTACAAACAAATGTATAAATTTTTGTTGACAACTGAAAGATAATGTGCCTGCATAAAGACATGAAATTTCTGTACGTACAAACAAACAAAAACCACTATATTTACTTACATCCGATTTGGCAATACCTGTCCTGACAAGTAAATATTTTATATCTCTACTGTTAAAGAAATAGATAATATTTTTACTTACAAATGAATCGATGATAACTATTTTCAATAGACCATATTTATCAAGTATACTAACTGTGTTTCAATTCACAATAAAATACTGTGGTTTATTACAAATGCTACATTACTTGGCATGACTGAAACACATATGGACAAAGCTGTAAATAATGCATTGCATTCCAACAATTTACCTGGATTCAGATGGTAATATTTAATTATACACGTAATATTATGAAATATAGTTTTAGAATGTCATATTAAAGATAATTTATTCTTCGTTTTACATATTTTTAGTTATGACGTATTCTAATTTTAATTCTTATGTTAAACATATTTCTATTATTTGTTCTGCCATTTCACTGTCCATTAAGGTTTTCGATACCATAAAGAAATTATAAATAAGTATACTCGTTTGTTTAGAATGATGAAGGAAAGACGGAAGGTTTGTGAATAACCCTTGACTGTAATGAAACACAAATCCTGAAGATAGCACATAACGGACTGTATATATTCTCTACCGTGTGAAAAAACTCTTTTCTGCAAAACTTAGGCATAAAGTAAACTGTATTTCTCATGTCTTTATGCGGCAAGAACATATGAAAATATTCACTTTAATAAACATTGTAAAGTTTGAAGTTGACTAAAGATAAACTGTTTTGTGAACAAAACAAATGGTTCTTCTTCGTAAAACATCAAGGTAAAGGAGAGAAAGACAGCAGGGTACATCTTCTACAACATCGTGTTAATACACCTACCTTCTATTCCATAGGCCAAAGGTCAAATCTAAATAAGCTGTTTAATTCAAGGTGTCACATCGCAATTGTGGTAAAATTTGCATAATAACGTCACATCATCAGATACAACCTAAAAAAAATGGCATTAGTTTGCAAACGCATACTGCAGCTTTTAAAAAAATGGTTATGAAATTCTATCTGATGGACAGACCAATACTAACCTAATGGCGAATCTGAATAATTAAAGAAGAAAATAATCCTACTTTTTCATGGGGAAAACATAAAACCTATTGTTAACTTTTGTCACTGGCATTATCATATGATTTTTTGAGACCAATCAATAGTTGCAGACTTTATTGGATATAGGTCCTATTGTGTAACGTCGAAAAGCAGAGCAGCAAATTTTACACATTGGAGCATAGACATATACTATGTGTATTTATAGTAATCCGTGGAAAAACAATGTTTAGTACCTGTACATCGAAGAAAGCTTAAATTGAAAATTATTTAGCTTGAAACATACATATTATCAGGAGAATATTCTGCCACTTAAACATATCCACGGGACAACAGCCTACAACTGAAACATACCCACAGGACAACAGTCTACAACTGAAACATACCTAAGGGACAACAGTCTGAAACTGAAACATACCCACGGGACAACAACTACAACTGAAACGTACCCACGGGACAACAGTCTACAACTGAAACATACCCACGGGGCAAAAGTCTACAACTGAAACATACCCACGGGACAACAGGCTACAACTAAAACAAATTTACGGGCAACAGTTTACAACTAAAACATACACAGGACAACAGTCTACAACTAAAACATACCCACGGAACAACAGTCTACAACTAAAACATATACACGGGCAACAGTTTACAACTAAAACATACCCACGGGACCACAGTCTACAACTAAAGCATAACCACGGGACAACAGTCTACAACTAAAACAAATTTACGGGCAACAGTTTACAACTAAAACATACACAGGACAACAGTCTACAACTAAAACATACCCACGGAACAACAGTTTACAACTAAAACATATCCACGGGCAACAGTTTACAACTAAAACATACCCAGGACAACAGTCTACAACTAAAACATACCCAGGACATTGGTCTACAACTAAAGCAATTTTACGGGCAACAGTTTACAACTAAAACATACCCAGGAAAACAGTCTACAACTAAAACATACCCTCGACATTAGTTTACAACTAAAACATACCCACGGGACCACAATCTACAACTAAAACAAATTTACGGGCAACAGTTTTCAACTAAAACATACCCAGGACAACAGTCTACAACTAAAACATACCCACGGAACAACAGTCTACAACTAAAACATATCCACGGGCAACAGTTTACAACTAAAACATACCCAGGACAACAGTCCACAACTAAAACATACCCATGACATTAGTCTACAACTAAAACATACCCCGGGACAACAGTCTACAACTAAAACATACCCACGGGCAACAGTGTACAACTTAAACATACCAAGGACAACAGTCTACAACTAAAACATACCCAGGACATTAGTCTACAACTAAAACATACCTAGGACAACAGTATACAACTAAAACATACCCAGGATATCTACAACTGAAAGACACAAAATGTTGCCTTCTGCTTCTCAAACATATACATGAAACATTGTACCATTAAAAACAACAGTCTACCGCTAAAACATGTCAACATGACAATACTGTTACCAATAAAACCAACACATTACTACATTCTAGCACTAAAATATTGAGATGAGAACATTCCGCGTTCTAAAAGAAACGAACACACCATATCAATTAGATATTAAACATGCTCATGACAACATTCTTCCACTAAAACACACACAGGACAATATTCTACAAACAAAAAAATAAATTAATAAACATTCTACTACTGACATAAAGCAGTCTGACATTATACCATTAAAAAATAATACTCTGCAACTGAAAAATAATTTCATAACAAAATTAAAATCACTATAACCGAAACTCGTTTGTGCACTCACACACTAAAAACTTTGAGAAGAAACCATTCAACCACTTTAACATTGATATGACAACATTCAACCACTAAACAGACATGCAACATAACACCGCTGAAATGAACACATCATTTCATTTACGAGCTGAGAAAAGTCATGACAACATTCTACCGCTAAAGCATACATACATACATATCATTTTACCACTAAAATATAATCACGCCACCATTATACCACTAACATATACACACACCAACATTCTACCACTAGAATATACACACACCAACATTCTACCACTAAAATATAAACACGCCAACATTGTACCACTTAAATATAATCACGCCAACATTCTACCACTAAAATATACACACGCCAACATTCTACAACTAAAATATACACCTGCCACCATTCTACCACAAACATATACACACACCAACATTCTACCACTAAAATATACACACACAAACATTCTACTACTAGAATATACACTTGCCAACATTCTACCACTAAAATATACACACAACAACATTGCACCACTATAATATACACTCGCCAACATTCTACCACTAAAATATACACACAACAACATTGTACCACTAAAACATACACACAACAACGTTGTACCACTAAAATGTACACACAACAACATTGCACCACTTAAATATACACACAACAACATCGTACCACTAAAATATACAAACAACAACATTGTTCCACTAAAATATAAACACGACAACATTGTACCACTAAAATATAAACACGCCAACATTCTACCACTAAAATATACTCACAACAACATTGTAACACTTAAATGTACAAACAACAACATTGTACCACTAAAATATACAACTGACATCATTCTTCCATTAACACAACCATACAACAGCATTGTACCACTAAAATATACACACACCAACATTCTACCACTAGAATATACACACACCAACATTCTACCACTAAAATATACACACGCCAACATTCTACAACTAAAATATACACCTGCCACCATTCTACCACAAACATATACACACACCAACATTCTACCACTAAAATATACTGACAACAACATTGTAACACTTAAATGTACAAACAACAACATTGTACCCCTAAAATATAAACACGCCAACATTCTACAACTAAAATATACACCTGCCACCATTCTACCACAAACATATACACACACCAACATTCTACCACTAAAATATACACACACCAACATTCTACCACTAGAATATACACTCGCCAACATTCTACCACTAACATATACACCCAACAACATTGCACCACTATAATATACACTCGCCAACATTCTACCACTAATATATACACACAACAACATTCAACCACTAAAACATACACACAACAACGTTGTACCACTAAAATATACACACGACAACATTGTACCACTAAAATATACACACAACAACATTTTACCACTTGAATGTACAATCAACAACACTGTACCACTAAAATATACACCTGCCACCATTCTACCACTAAAATATACACACAACAACATTGTACCACTTAAATATACACACAACAACATTGTACCACTAAAATATACACACAACAACATTGTACCACTTAAATATACACACAACAACATTGTTCCACTAAAATATACACAAACAACATTGTTCCACTAAAATATACACACGACAACATTGTACCACTAAAATATACACACAACAACATTGTACCACTAAAATATACACACAACAACATTGTACCACTACAATATAAACACGCCAGCATTCTACCACTAAAATATACACACAACAACATTGTACCACTTAAATGTACAAACAACAACATTGTACCACTAAAATATACACTCAACAACATCGTACCACTAAAATATACACACAACAACATTGTACCACTTAAATATACACACAACAACATTGTACCACTAAAATATACACTCAACAACATTGTACCACTAAAATATACTCACAGCAACATTGTACCACTTAAATATACACACAACAACATTGTACCACTAAAATATACACTCAACAACATTGTACCACTAAAATATACTCACAGCAACATTGTACCACTTAAATATACACACAACAACATTGTACCACTAAAATATACAACTGACATCATTCTTCCATTAACACAACCACACAACAGCACTGTACCACTAAAATATACACACAACAACATTGTACCACTAACATATACACACAACAACATTGCACCACTACAATATACACACAACACCATTGTACCACTAAAATATACTCACAGCAACATTGTACCACTTAAATATACACACAACAATATTGTACCACTAAAATGTACTCACAACAACAGTGTACCACTAAAATATACACACAACAACACTTTGTACCACTAAAATATACACTCAACAACATCGTACCACTTAAATGTACACACAACAACAGTGTACCACTAAAATATACACACAACAACGTTGTACCAATAAAACATACTACCACCAAAAATGACAACATTTTACTGCTGAAATGAACACAGGGCATTATTCTAAACCTTAACCACACGCACGACATTTTTCTAAACCTCAACCACACGCACGACATTGAAACAAAATAACGCATCATTTTACCACTAAAATCTACCCCTAGAATAAGCACATGATATTCTAGCATTGAAATATAAATACGACAACAGTCTACTCTACAAATATACATACACTGTATAACTACATATTATAACTCAAACAAGCACATGACACCGTTCTACTATTAAACCTTACAATATTCGATTGCTAAAAGAACCTTATATATGAACAGAAATGGCTCGTGTTGCTAAGAAATATGTCATTGTTAACGTAAGTGTTCTATAAATGAGAGACATCACGGATATAAAGTTGATATGTCTAAGTAATCATTACAAACGATATAATAAATCAACATTCATGTTGTATTTCTGACGTATATTGATACATTTTCTTTATTTCTGTCGATGCTATATAGATATAAATGTAAGTTTCCAAATCCACTCCTTACCCTTCTAAAATAGAAACACATTGTTATGGTCATATCTATTATGATTTGAAGGAAACTGTAATGATAAAAGAAAAAACATTTGTTTGACATAATTACTAGTGAGACAATCATATTAGGAATAATTTCGTACAAATAGTATAAGCATATATCTGTGTACAATACTCATGTCTACTTCTAACAATATATATGTTTAAATGGTCCGCTGTCTAAGACAACCAGAATGATCTAATTTGTGTGGCTCTTTGTTTAGTTTTATGGATATTAGTTATCAATAATATATCAATACTGTCAATATTTGTGTGTGTAGACCCACTTCAAAGTATTTAAAGCTCGGTCATTACTGGTCAGACCATATATGGTCATTGTTACGTAACTCCTGGGCCCAGCAGCTGAATCAAGGACAGGTTTGACCGAGACAACATTGAATTGAGATGGCGTTGGTGTTGGCGAGAGTTACCGCGGGGAATAGAGGTTTAAGTCAGTCTGAGTGACCATAAAGCCCAAGATAAATGCCTCAATATAATTAACATTGTTTATCCAATAGTGAAGTCCCTTGATTATCATATTGATCTTAGTGTTATTCTGGGGTGTGGTATTGTACTGATTAGATAAAGGTCAAACTGACAATCAGGGAATAGTCTCCGACTTAATTCTGCATGTTACCTTACAGTCTCTGAATTAAGACTTTAAATTACCTTACAGCCTCTGAATAATGCGGTATGTTTTAACCTTACGTTACCTTACAGCCTCTGACTTAAGGCTGTATGTTACCGTATGGCCTCTGACTTAAGGCTGTATGTTACCTTACAGTCTCTGACTTAAGGCTGTATGTTACCTTACAGTCTCTGACTGAAGGCTGTATGTTGCCGTACGGCCTCTGACTTAAGTCTGTATGTTACCTTACGTTACCTTACAGTCTCTGACTTAAGGCTGTATGTTACCTTACAGTCTCTGACTTAAAGCTGTATGTTACCTTACAGTCTCTGACCTAAGGTTTTATGTTACATTGTAGAATCTTAATCACGACTGTATGTTACCTTACAGTCTCTGACTTAAGGCTGTATGTTACCTTACAGTCTCTGACTTAATGCTTTATGTTACCTTACAGTCTCTCATTTAAGGCTGTGTGTTACTTTACAATCTCTGACTTAAGGATGTTTGTTACCAGGGCTGTATGCTATCTGACAGTTTGTATGTAACATGTACTTGACAATCTCTTACTGAAATCCGCATGCTATCCGACAGCTACTGACCTAAAATTGTATGTAACTTTGCAGTCACTGACTTAAGTCTGTATGTTACTTGACAATTTCCGACTCTAATCCGCATGCCACCTGACAGTTACGTTTGACAATCTCCTATTTAAATATGCATGCTACCTGATAGTCTCTGACTTGAGGCTGTATGTAACTCGTTTCATAGTCTCGACATCAGTTTGAATATTATTTTATAGCCTCGACTTAAACCTGCGTTTTACATAAGAGCCCCTGACTTAAGTCTGCATGCCACCTTACATTCTCCGATTGAAGACTATATGCCATTTACTTTATCCATCTTAAGACTGTATTTGTATCTTAAGGCTTTATTCTGTATCTTAAGGCTGTATTTGTATCTTAAGGCTGTATTTGTATCTTAAAGCTGTATTTGTATTTTAAGGCTGTATTTGTATCTTACGGCTGTATCTGTATCTTAAGGCTGTATTTGTATCTTAAGGCTGTATATGTATCTTAAAGCTGTATTTGTATCTTAAGACTGAATTTGTATCTTAACGCTGTACATGTTTCTGTGTCTTAAGGCTGTATTTGTATCTTAAGGTTTTATTTGTATCTTAAGGCTGTATTTGTATATTAAGGCTGTACATGTATCTTAAGGCTGTATTTGTATCTTAAGGCTGTATTTGTATCTTAAAGCTGTATTTGTATTTTAAGGCTGTATTTGTATCTTACGGCTGTATCTGTATCTTAAGGCTGGATTTGTATCTTAAGGCTGTATATGTATCTTAAAGCTGTATTTGTATCTTAAGACTAAATTTGTATCTTAACGCTGTACATGTTTCTGTGTCTTAAGGCTGTATTTGTATCTTAAGGTTGTATTTGTATCTTAAGGCTGTATTTGTATTTGTATCTTAAGGCTATACATGTTTATGTATCTTAAGGCTGTATTTGTATCTTAAGGCTGTATTTGTATCTTAAGGCTGTATTTCTATTTGTATCTTAAGGCTGAATTTGTATCTTAACGCTGTACATGTTTCTGTATCTTAAGGCTGTATTTGTATCTTAAGGTTGTATTTGTATCTTAAGGCTGTATTTGTATTTGTATCTTAAGGTTGTACATGTGTCTGTATCTTAAGGCTGTATTTGTAGCTTAAGGCTGTATTTGTATCTTAAGGCTGTATTTGTATCTTAAGGCTGTATTTCTATTTGTATCTTAAGGCTGAATTTGTATCTTAACGCTGTACATGTTTCTGTATCTTAAGGCTGTATTTGTATCTTAAGGTTGTATTTGTATCTTAAGGCTGTATTTGTATATTAAGGCTGTATTTGTATATTAAGGCTGTATTTGTATATTAAGGCTGTACATGTATCTTAAGGCTGTATTTGTATCTTAAAGTTGTATCTGTATCTTAAGGCTGTATTTGTATCTTAAGGCTGTATTTGTATTTGTATCTTAAGGTTGTACATGTGTCTGTATCTTAAGGCTGTATTTTTAGCTTAAGGCTGTATTTGTATCTTAAGGCTGTATTTGTATCTTAAGGCTGTATTTGTATTTGTATCTTAAGGCTGTACATGTTTCTGTATCTTAAGGCTGTATCTGTATCTTAAGGCTGTATTTGTATTTTAAGGCTGTATTTGTATTTGTATCTTAAGGCTGTACATGTTTCTGTATCTTAAGGCTGAATTTGTATCTTAAGGCTGTATTTGTATCTTAAGGCTTTAGAGCAGTTCATTCTAGCTAGATGGCGATATAAAAAAGTGTTATTCACTTTATATATATTTTAGATATTAATTTAACTTTGCATATCACAAGTAAAACTTAAGTTGTGGCACATATTCGAACGGTTCCCAAGAATGACTTTTTATTTATTGAGTGGTCGGTTGGCGCAGTTGATAGCGCACTTGCCTTTCACCAAGGCTGTATTTGTATCTTAAGCTGTATTTGTATTTGTATCTTAAGGCTGTACATGTTTCTGTATCTTAAGGCTGTATCTGTATCTTAAGGCTGTATTTGTATCTTAAGGCTTTAGAGCAGTTCATTCTAGCTAGATGGCGATATAAAAAAAATATTATTCACTTTATATATATTTACATTCTGTATGCTTAGACCCATTGACAAAAATTACATTCATAAATGCATAACACAGGTGTTCATAGAATCTCAGCACGTGGGAACTGATAGTAACCTGATCACACTGCGTAGTAATACACTACAAAAACTACTCACTCGGAACGACCGACCTAGATGCTTAATTCTTACATCTTAAAATATTATTGAACTGTGCTTTGTGAAATATCCACGTATTCACGTGTCCTGTGCTACAAATAAACATTGAATATGGAACTACATTTTGTTGTGTTATTGTTGTTGACGGTTGCTAAGATCTCTCACGATAGTGTCACATTTCCCCGCGAAAAAACACTGTTCTCGCCACTGCGTTGCACCCGTGTATAAGCAGGAACAAACCCTGTTTATTTGTTTTATTCGTTGTTATATCGATCCACTGAAAGGATTCGTCAATGTAAATATAAGGAATGATATTTATTTTTTCAACATTTATGAGGTCATAACAACAATGGGTTTTTGGACATATTTTACATGAATCGCTAACGCGATTCATTCAATATGTCCATAAACCCATTGTNATATTTTAGATATTAATTTAACTTTGCATATCACAAGTAAAACTTAAGTTGTGGCACATATTCGAACGGTTCCCAGGAATGATTTTTTATTTATTGAGTGGTCGGTTGGCGCAGTTGATAGCGCACTTGCCTTTCACCAAGGCTGTATTTGTATCTTAAGGCTGTATTTGTATTTGTATCTTAAGGCTGTACATGTTTCTGTATCATAAGGCTGTATTTGTATCTTAAGACTGTATTTGTATCTTAAGGCTGTATTTGTATTTGTATCTTAAGGCTGTACATGTTTCTGTATCTTAAGGCTGTATTTGTATCTTAACGCTGTATTTGTATCTTAAGGCTTTAGAGCAGTTCATTCTAGCTAGATTGCGATATAAAAAAATATTATTCACTTTATATATATTTTAGATATTAATTTAACTTTGCATATCACAAGTAAAACTTAAGTTGTGGCACATATTCGAACGGTTCCCAGGAATGATTTTTTATTTATTGAGTGGTCGGTTGGCGCAGTTGATAGCGCACTTGCCTTTCACCAAGGCGGACGGGTTTCGATTCCCCGTTTGGACGTGAAAAGGTTGGGGTCTGGGGTCACCTGCCCGATCACGTGAGTTTTCTCCGGGTACTCCGGTTTCCTGCCATGATAAGACATTACAAGCATACATTACATTGATTACAATTCACTTCGCAACGGACACCTCTTTACAAGAGACCAATTATATACTGTACGCACATTCACATACACATGCAAGCAATTGTTTTAGTTCTCTCAAAATTTCGCATACTTTATCACAATCCCAAAATAGATGTTTCTGGATTTTTTTTACAAAAAGTACAGGTTGAATTTTGTTTTATTCCCATTTTATGTAGGAGTGTGTTTGTTGTTAAGATTCTATGGTTAATTCGGTATTGAAATCATCTTAATTTAGTACTATCAGTAGTTTTAAAAGGACATGCATAAATCTTTTTCCATAATTTGTCCTGAATGTTAAAAACCGTAGACCATTTCCTTTGTGACGTATGTTTTGTATCATTTTGACATACAACAGCATAAATATCCTGTGCCCCTTTAGTCTTCCTTAATATAATATTAAGATTTAAAGGTATATTAGGTAAACAAATACTCTTTTCTAAAGCAAAGATTTCTTGTTTACTATTTATAAACTGTTTTATAGCACTAATCATACTGTGAAAGGTTCAAAAATTGGACCTAATATCATATCTATGTTGAAATTCTACAAAATTATAAAAAGAACCATCTTCTTTAATAACATCATATATAAAAAGCACTCCTTCAACAAGAGTGATTAATATAAGCTGAAATAACTTGTTTCATAATTGTTGTAAAATAGATAAAGTTTATATTTTATATAATGATTTATTGATAACACGATTCTTAATTATACGGTAATGCTAGAAGATTACTTTAAGGATCCTTGTTTAAATGCTAGAACTTATGCTAGAAGATTATTTAAACAGATAACTCTAAGTCATTTAAACAAGAATGCTTAAAGTAACATGTTTCTTCAAACGCCAAATCTTATTTCTTTAAAAGATATATTTTATTTGGTTCCTAATTTTTGAAATTAAAATGTTTTTGAAGTTTAAATATTATTAAAAATAGAAAACAAGTATGCATTCCATAAGTAATTATCACTTACTGATGAACTTTTCAATTGCATTATGATTAAAATATGTTAAAGAGAGAAAATCATACCTTTTGAATATACAGCACTTAATATTTATTTCAATAGAATTCCTGCTACATTATTTGCTTATGTTAATCATTGAGGACTGACATTTACTCTGAATAATTGTCTTCGTTTCTCTCATTATGTCGTTATATTTTCCCTTTATATCAACATTCTGATTGAGTAACGCAACATTTAACAAAATCAACGACCTGCCATGCTTAAGTGAACAGGACTAATTGAGAAAAAAGCTATTAATTCATTTAACGGTTGTTTTACGTATACAGCCATTGCTCATGAATATTCATTATCCGTGTTTTGATTTCTCTAAAGATTTTCATCTGTGTTGTTATTATTCACGTTCATTGTATTTTCGTAAAACTACATACGATATCAAACGTTTTACCGTCTTTGCTTATTACCATTGTTTGGAAATGCATACAGTTACTCGACCGTTATGATGTCATCATTGGACTGCTTTCATTTCTGTTGTTACATTTGAAGGTTCCATATGTGGGTGATCGGGTGGCGCAGTGGATAGCGTACTCGCCTTTCACAAAGACAACCGGGATTCGATACTCGACCGGACGTGAATAGGTATTGGGTCACCTATTTGACCAAGTGGGTTTGCTCTGGGTGATCCGGTTTCCTCCCACATTAAGACTCCTTGTGCGCTACCGTCTGGGCCGGCAATGGTAATTGATATAAGCTGGTAGAACTTGAAGATGAAGATTAATTAAAACTGCTATCAGATCAGGTTCACGTGATATATGAACACACATAACAGTAAAAGGACATGAACTGCGCTAGCAGTGGGCAATCATATTGCATATGAACCGCATCTGAAGCAGTTTAAAACTTAAATTTACATTTTCACATCTATCCGTATTATGACAAAAAAACGCTATTTCCCTATAGATTAGATAATGACAACAGTAAAAGGGTGGAATTATAACATATCCTTTTTCTGAAACATACTTAAAGTATCATATGGTAAATCAAGTGATTTATACTCGTGCACTGTTGGAGATGTATACACGTATATAAGCTATGTCCGACATTATCCCGTATAAGGTAAATTGTGATTAAACATTAGATGTGACTCATATACAATGTGTAATATATTCAGACGGAAGTCACCGACTAGCGACGCCATAACGTCCGCTTTAAGTTTATCTATTGGCATTACCAGAAGAAATTGCATTCCCAACTCTATCAGCGTCGTTTTGACGCTTTCCCTCCCGCCTCGAATAATGTGAGAAACCCGTTAGAAGTAAAGATTTTGCTGACGTTAGGCTGTTCCAGGAATCTTGTTTGCATTGACGATACAGGCACTTCAATGTTGTAAATATATGGGAATACATACATTTGGATCAATAATAGCTTTAAAATTTAGAATATAAATGCCGTTATGAGCATTTACAAAATGCCATTCAATCCTTATGTGTAATCACCCACAATGATAAATCGGGAGTCACCGCCTCCTGGCGTCATACAAATGTGTGACCACCACTATTTACCTGGGAACACCTCTTCACGTAACCACCTTTTTATATGCGATTTAGAATTTAGAAAGACAGATGATTATAAACATGGATTTTCGGCTTTCAAGATCCCACTCACCTCTATATAGCAGAGTTTGAAAAGCATTAGGAATACCACACTATTAGAGGAAGCGTTAATGGATGAGAAAGTGTTTCTACATTAAAATATCCCACGACGTCATATCTGTAGTTCTTTATAGACTCGTCATATCAGGACTTTTCGATATTTCTATACATTCAAGAAGTTGCACTATTCAAAACCGGAGCAGATGGTTATACGTGACCAATGTAAACACTAGTGACTCCGGAAAATCGGTCAAACATACTCGGTTGACAAATTTGAATTCATTGGACAGAAGGAGGTGTTATCACGATTTTTTTTTTTTTCTAAACCCAAAATCTGCATATTCTACTTTTAGGCTACCTGTTAATACTCTTGACCTAGGAAATGGAACCAGAATATGCGCATCTAAATCAATAAATGAAAAAGTTGGAATTTATTCAAGCCGAAATCCTTTAAACACGTTTTTGGGACTCTAATCAGGGAATAAATTTAAAGAAGAAAAAATGATAAAACTGTCTGCGTTCACGGTTTACGATTAATAAGACTATAAGCATATTGTTTCACGTTGCTACTAATGGCAGTGGATGCTTACTACACAGCAAGACTCTTTACAGGGTATTACATGGCTGTTTTCATATCAGGCCCCGGATTGGCCCGAGCTACCTATATCAGACCCCAGAGTTGCCGGAGTTACCTATATCAGGCCCCGGATTGGCCCGAGCTACCTATATCAGACCACAGATTGGCCCGAGCTCCCTATATCAGACCCCAGATTGGCCCGAGCTACCGATATCAGGCCCCGGATTGGCCCGAGCTACCTATATCAGGCCCCAGATTGGCCCGAGTTACCTATATCAGACCCCAGATTGGCCCAGCTACCTATATCAGACCCCAGATTGGCCCGAGCTACCGATATCAGGCCCCGGATTGGCCCGAGCTACCTATATCAGACCACAGATTGGCCCGAGCTACCTATTTCAGGCCCCAGATTGGCCCAGCTACCTATATCAGACCCCAGATTGGCCCGAGTTACATATATCAGACCCCAGATTGGCCGAGCTACCTATATCAGACCCCAGATTGGCCCGAGTTACCTATATCAGACCCCAGATTGGCCGAGCTACCTATATCAGACCCCAGATTGGCCCGAGCTTCCTATATCAGACCCCAGTTTGGCCCGAGCTACCTATCTCAGACCCCAGATTGGCCGATCTACCTATATCAGGCCCAAGATTGGCCCGTGCTACCTATATCAGACCTCAGATTGGCCCGAGCTAACTATATCAGACCCCAGATCGGCCCGAGCTACCTATATCAGACCCCAGATTGGCCCGAGCTACTATATCAGGCCCCAGATAGGCACAACCTACCTATATCAGACCCAAGATTGACCCGAGCTACCTATATCAGACCCCAGATTGGCCCGAGCTACCTATATCAGACCCTTCGTGTTGCCGTTTTTCATGCTGTCGACAAAACTACCGGCGTCCTCCCTTTCGATGTTATCAAACCTTGCCTCTTATTTTTTTGTCGATAAGTTCATCTAATTCAAGTATTCGTTGAGCTAACGACATGAGTACTGCCTCTCCATGAGACTCCATTGTAGACGAGAGGTACAGACGACAACAAAAAAAAAAATTGAAGCGGTCACCGGACCGGACTGTGTTGGAGACCAGGATGCGAGCTGATATATCGTGAAGCGGGCTGATATCAACGGATGCGGGCTGATATGGATAGGTTATTACACGGACGGGCAATATCGGCAATTGGAATGATACTGTATCATAAATGCAATTTGGTCGATATTTATAGCAAGTATATGATAATTGATCCTATCAGCTTGATAAAACTGATATCTTTATAAATGATACAATAAATATTGCAGTCCTATTGTAAAACTTATTAAAAGACTTCTTTTTAACTATTATAAAAGCTTGTTGAAGCAGAGAAGAGCATTTGTGATTAAAACAGAGGGCGATACGTTGAGAACCTTATATCAGACAAATTGAATACGAGTCGATAATTCTCGCATTGACCACGAATTATCAAATTATTACGACCGACTTTTCTTATATAACTGTTGACCGGACGACATAGCGAGGTACGCTAGTCAATCCATGTCTATTTGAGTTAAACTTGTTAACGTTTGCGTTGTGTCCATGCTAGGTATCGGCCAAAATCAATAGACGGATTGAAATACGGACAGATGATAATTTGATAGCAGTAAGGAGTAATTTTAAAGCCAATGCCATGGTAATATTAATATCGGTAAATTGTGCGTATGTAATACTGAAATCCGGAGGCAGATTTTGGTCCTGGCGGTAAGTTTAATGGCTGTCGATATGGTAAAGACCCGGAAGTGAACACGGCCTAAAACAGACTTAAATTACAAGATATCACTTTCAACGGACAAATATAATGTGTCGTTGAAATTATTCTTCTAAAAATTGCAGATCACTGGTTTTCATAATGACGGTCGAGCTCGTTTTACAAAATTGCACGATTAAGTGCTTAAAAAATATATCATTGGAAAACATTCTGCAAGTGGTGCTGGATTTCTGTTGAAAGTAAATAAGAGTAAAAAAAGTGGCTGACAGATTGGTTTCTGACTTACCTCTAACGGTAAACTTACTAACGTAATGATAAGCTATGGGTGCAATACAGCCCCGACATCATAACAGTTGTTCGCGGGAAGTAGACGCTAACTTAAACAAAAATCTTTATGGTTTGTTTTACAAAATAAAACATGTAACCGATTTTTTTTCAAATTCGCTTAGAAGGATATTTAGAAATCTGATAATTTGCATGCTGTGTATTATGCTAGTACAGTTCTGGTAAAGTGTAAATGATAGTGTATTACGTTAGTGCAGTTCTGGTAGAGTGTAAATGATAGTGTATTACGTTAGTACAGTTCTGTTAAAATGTATATGATGGTGTATTACGCTAGTACAGTTCTGGTAAAGTGTATATGATAGTGTATTACGCTAGTACAGTTCTGGTAAAGTGTATATGATGGTGTATTACGCTAGTACAGTGGTAAAGTGTATATGATGGTGTATTACGCTAATACAGTATTGGTAAAGTGTATATGATAGTGTATTACGCTAGTACAGTTCAGGTAAAGTGTATATGATGGTGTATTACGCTAGTACAGTATTGGTAAAGTGTATATGATGGTGTATTACGCTAGTACAGTTCTGGTAAAGTGTAAATGATAGTGTATTACGCTAGTGCAGTTCTGGTAAAGTGTATATGATAGTGTATTACGCTAGTACAGTTCTGGTAAAGTGTAAATGATAGTGTATTACGCTAGTGCAGTTCTGGTAAAGTGTATATGATAGTGTATTACGCTAGTACAGTTCAGGTAAAGTGTATATGATGGTGTTTTACGCTAGTACAGTTCTGGTAAAGTGTATATGATGGTGTATTACGCTAGTACAGTTTGGTAAAGTGTATATGATAGTGTATTACACTAGTACAGTTCTGGTAAAGTGTAAATGATAGTGTATTACGCTAGTACAGTTCTGGTAAAGTGTATATGATGGTGTATTACGCTAGCACAGTTCTGGTAAAGTGTATATAATAGTGTATTACGCAAGTACAGTGGTGGTTAAGTGTATATGATGGGGTATTACGCTAGTACAGTTCTGGTAAAGTGTGTATAATAGTGTATTACGCTAGTACAGTGGTGGTTAAGTGTATATGATGGGGTATTACGCTAGTACGGTATTGGTTAAGTGTATATGATTGTGTATTACCCTAGTACAGTGGTGGATAAGTGTATAATATGATGGTGTATTACGCTAGTACAGTTCAGGTAAAGTGTATATGATGGTGTTTTACGCTAGTACAGTTCTGGTAAAGTGTATGTGATGGTGTATTACGCTAGTACAGTTTGGTAAAGTGTATATGATAGTGTAGGACACTAGTAGAGTTCTGGTAAAGTGTAAATGATAGGGTATTACGTTAGTGCAGTTCTGGTAGAGTGTAAATGATAGTGTGTTACGCTAGTACAGTTCTGGTAAAGTGTAAATGATAGTGTATTACGCTAGTGCAGTTCTGGTAAAGTGTATATGATAGTGTATTACGCAAGTACAGTGGTGGTTAAGTGTATATGATGGGGTATTACGCTAGTACAGTTCTGGTAAAGTGGATATGATAGGGTATTACGCTAGTACAGTTCAGGTAAAGTGTATATGATGGTGTATTACGCTAGTACGCTATTGGTTAAGTGTATATGATGGTGTATTCCCCTAGTACAGTGGTGGTTAAGTGTATATGATGGGGTATTACGCTAGTACAGTTCTGGTAAAGTTTATATGATAGTGTATTACGCTAGTACAGTTCAGGAAAAGTGTATATGATGGTGTTTTACGCTAGTACAGTTCTGGTAAAGTGTATATGATAGTGTGTTACGCTAGTACAGTTCTGGTAAAGTGTATATGCTAGTGTATTCCGCTAGTACAGTTCTGGTAAAGGGTATATGATAGTGTATTCCGCTAGTACAGTTCTGGTAAAGTGGATATGATAGTGTATTACGCTAGTACAGTATTGGTAAAGTGTATATGATGGTGTATTACCCTAGTACAGTGGTGGTTAAGTGTATATGATGGGGTATTACGCTAGTACGGTATTGGTTAAGTGTATATGATGGTGTATTACCCTAGTACAGTGGAGGTTAAGTGTATATGATGGTGTATTACGCTAGTACGGTATTGGTTAAGTGTATATGATGGTGTATTACCCTAGTACAGTGGTGGATAAGTGTATATGATGGTGTATTACGCTAGTACAGTTCTGGTAAAGTGTATATAATAGTGTATTACGCTAGTACAGTTCTGGTAAAGTGTATATAATAGTGTATTACGCTAGTACAGTGGTGGTTAAGTGTATATGATGGTGTATTACGCTAGTACAGTGGTGGTTAAGTGTATATGATGGTGTATTACGCTAGTACAGTGGTGGTTAAGTGTATATGATGGTGTATTACGCTAGTACAGTGGTGGTTAAGTGTATATGATGGTGTATTACGCTAGTACAGTGGTGGTTAAGTGTATATGATGGTGTATTACGCTAGTACAGTGGTGGTTAAGTGTATATGATGGTGTATTACGCTAGTACAGTGGTGGTTAAGTGTATATGATGGTGTATTACGCTAGTACAGTGGTGGTTAAGTGTATATGATGGTGTATTACGCTAGTACAGTGGTGGTTAAGTGTATATGATGGTGTATTACGCTAGTACAGTGGTGGTTAAGTGTATATGATGGTGTATTACGCTAGTACAGTGGTGGTTAAGTGTATATGATGGTGTATTACGCTAGTACAGTGGTGGTTAAGTGTATATGATGGTGTATTACGCTAGTACAGTGGTGGTTAAGTGTATATGATGGTGTATTACGCTAGTACAGTGGTGGTTAAGTGTATATGATGGTGTATTACGCTAGTACAGTGGTGGTTAAGTGTATATGATGGTGTATTACGCTAGTACAGTGGTGGTTAAGTGTATATGATGGTGTATTACGCTAGTACAGTGGTGGTTAAGTGTATATGATGGTGTATTACGCTAGTACAGTGGTGGTTAAGTGTATATGATGGTGTATTACGCTAGTACAGTGGTGGTTAAGTGTATATGATGGTGTATTACGCTAGTACAGTGGTGGTTAAGTGTATATGATGGTGTATTACGCTAGTACAGTGGTGGTTAAGTGTATATGATAGTGTATTACGCTAGTACAGTTCTGGTAAAGTGTATATGATGGTGTATTACGCTAGTACAGTTTAGGTAAAGTGTATATGTTGGTGTATTACGCCAGTACAGTTCTGGTAAAGTGTATATGATAGTGTATTACGCTAGTACAGTGGTGGTAAAGTGTATATGATAGTGTATTACGCTAGTACAGTGGTGGTAAAGTGTATATGATAGTGTATTACGGTAGTACAGTGGTGGTTAAGTGTATATGATAGTGTATTACGCTAGTACAGTTGTGGTGAAGTGTATATGATAATGTATTACGCTAGTACAGTATTGGTAAAGTGTATATGATGGTGTATTACGCTAGTACAGTGGTGGTTAAGTGTATATGATGGTGTATTACGCTAATACAGTGGTGGTTAAGTGTATATGCTGGTGTATTACGCTAGTACAGTGGTGGTTAAGTGTATATGATGGTGTATTACGCTAGTACAGTTCTGGTAAAGTGTATCTGATAGTGTATTACGTAAGTACAGTTCAGGTAAAGTGTATATGATAGGGTATTACGCTAGTACAGTTCTGGTAAAGTGTATATGATAGTGTATTACGCTAGTACAGTTCTTGTAAAGTGTATATGATGGTGTATTAGGCTAGTACAGTTCTGGTAAAGTGGATATGATGGTGTATTAGGCTAGTACAGTTCTGGTAAAGTGTATATGATGGTGGATTAGGCTAGTACAGTTCTGGTAAAGTGTATATGATGGTGTATTACGATAGTACAGTTCTGGTAAAGTGTATATGATGGTGTATTACGCTAGTACAGTTCTTGTAAAGTGTATATAATAGTGTATTACGCTAGTACAGTTCTGGTAAAGTGTATATGATGGTGTATTACGCTAGAACAGTTCTGGTAAAGTGTATATGATAGTGTGTGACGCTAGTACAGTTCTGGTAAAGTGTATATGACAGTGTATTACGCTAGTACAGTTCTTGTAAAGTGTATATGATGGTGTATTACGCTAGTACAGTTCTTGTAAAGTGTATACGATAGTGCATTACGCTAGTACAGTTCTTGTAAAGTGTATATGATAGTGTGTTACGCTAGTACAGTGGTGGTTAAGTGTATATGATAGTGTATTACGCTAGTACAGTTCTTGTAAAGTGAATATGATAGTGTATCACGCTATTACAGTGGTGGTTAAGTGTATATAATAGTACAAAGGCAACTTATAAATACTGATCTGCTCTAGACGGCGTTTATTCTTATTCAGATAATTTCTATTGGCAGACATTTAAAAATCACATCTTTCTTTGAAAGCATGATATATAGAATGATAAAAAATAATTTCGAAATCTTTCCGTTAAAGTTGAAATAACGTCTTCTCAATAGCGAAGATGGTGTTGAAAACGGATGCCGATGGAGACACTGGGGATGGGGTCAGCAGATTAGCTAAGACGAGAGGAAATCTTTATTATCAAATTTAAAACCCTACAATTCTGCAGAAAGATGCCTGTAATGAGGAGACATTTTTATACACATCATTAGTTGTCAGAAAGTAAAAACCAGAAAAAAATTGTTTGTTGAACAAAAAGAATCCATATAAGCATTTAACATTTCATCAAAATTAATTCAGATATACAGACCTAATAAACTAAAAATTGATGTCTTAATTTAACAAAATAAAATATCAGATTAAATTTTGATATAGAGACAGATAAGGGCACTTTGCCTCATATCTAACCTGAAGTCGTCTAAATAACACTAGAGCATCACTCGTCACTATAATTAAGTAAAAATTGACTAACCTCAAATCTGATTACCTCATATAATTGAAATCGCATTGGATTAGTCTGAGGCTAGACCATCTGTCCATGCTCTGACCTATTTACATCAGGATTTGACCCTCACTGAATAATACAATATGTATCTGTCGGTAAAAATAGACAAGTCCAGACGTGATATCGAGTCAATTTGTTCAATTAACGTAAACATGTTACGTATGGAAGGACTTACTATCAATCATGTATAATGTTACGTATGGAAGGACTTACTATCAATCATGTATAATGTTACGTATGGAAGGACTTACTATCAATCATGTATAATGTTACGTATGGAAGGACTTACTATCAATCATGTATAATGTTACGTATGGAAGGACTTACTATCAATCATGTATAATGTTACGTATGGAAGGACTTACTATCAATCATGTATAATGTTACGTATGGAAGGACTTACTATCAATCATGTATAATGTTACGTATGGAAGGACTTACTATCAATCATGTATAATGTTACGTATGGAAGGACTTACTATCAATCATGTATAATGTTACGTATGGAAGGACTTACTATCAATCATGTATAATGTTACGTATGGAAGGACTTACTATCAATCATGTATAATGTTACGTATGGAAGGACTTACTATCAATCATGTATAATGTTACGTATGGAAGGACTTACTATCAATCATGTATAATGTTACGTATGGAAGGACTTACTATCAATCATGTATAATGTTACGTATGGAAGGACTTACTATCAATCATGTATAATGTTACGTATGGAAGGACTTACTATCAATCATGTATAATGTTACGTATGGAAGGACTTACTATCAATCATGTATAATGTTACGTATGGAAGGACTTACTATCAATCATGTATAATGTTACGTATGGAAGGACTTACTATCAATCATGTATAATGTTACACATGGAAGGACTTACTATCAATCATGTATAATGTTACGTATGGAAGGACTTACTATCAATCATGTATAATGTTACGTATGGAAGGACTTACTATCAATCATGTATAATGTTACGTATGGAAGGACTTACTATCAATCATGTATAACGTTACGTATGGAAGGACTTACTATCAATCATGTATAATGTTACGTATGGAAGGACTTACTATCAATCATGTATAATGTTACGTATGGAAGGACTTACTATCAATCATGTATAACGTTACGTATGGAGGACTTACTATCAATCATGTATAACGTTACGTACAGAAGGACGTACGGTCAACGTTAGTACAAAAGGATGTACTATCAATCATGTATAACATTACGTACAAAATGATGTACTATCAATCATGTATAACGTTATGTACAGAAGGAAGTACTATCAATCATGTATAACGTTACGTACAGAAGAAAGTACTATCAATCATGTATAACGTTACGTACAAAAGGATGTACTATCAATCATGTATAACGTTACGTACAAAAGGAAGTACTATCAATAATGTATAACGTTACGTATGGAAAGACTTACTATCAATCATGTATAATGTTACGTATCGAAGGACTTACTATCAATCATGTATAATGTTACGTATGGAAGGACTTACTATCACTCATGTATAACGTTACGTACGGAAAGACTTACTATCAATCGTGTATAATGTTACGTATGGAAAGACTTACTATCAATCATGTAAAACGTTACGTATGGAAGGACTTACTATCAATCATGTGTAATGTTACGTATTGAGGACGCACTATCAATCATGTATAACGTTACGTATGGAAGGACTTACTATCAATCATGTATAATGTTACGTATGGAGGACTTACTATCAATCATGTATAATGTTACGTATGGAAGGACTTACTATCAATCATCCATACCGTAACGTATGGAAGGACTTACTATCAATCATGTATAATGTTACGTATGGAGGACTTACTATCAATCATGTATAATGTTACGTATGGAAGGACTTACTATCAATCATGTATAACGTTACGTACAGAAGGACGTACTGTCAATCATGTATAACGTTACATACAGAAGGACGTACGGTCAACGTTAGTACAAAAGGATGTACTATCAATCCTGTATAACGTTACGTACAGAAGGTTTTACTATCAATCATGTATAACGTTACGTACAGAAGGAAGTACTATCATTCATGTATAACGTTACGTACAAAAGGATGTATTATCAATCATGTATAACGTTACGTACAAAAGATAGTACTATCAATAATGTATAACGTTACGTACAGAAGGATGTACTGTCAATCATGTAAAACGTTACGTACAGAAGGTTGTACTATCAATCATGTATAATGTTACGTACAGAAGGACGTACTGTCAATCATGTTACGTACAGAAGGAAGTACTATCAATCATGTATAACGATACGTACAGAAGGATGTACTATCAATCATGTATAGAGTTACGTACGGAAGGACGTACTATCGATCATGTATAACGTTACGTACAGAAGGACTTACTATCAATCATGTATAACGTTACGTACAAAAGGACGTACTATAAATCATGTATCACGTTACGTACAGAAGGACGTACGATCAACGTTAGTACAAAAGGATGTACTATTAATCATGTATAACGTTACGTACGGAAGGACGTACGATCAATCATGTGTAACGTTACGTACAGAAGGTTGTACTAACAATCATGTATAATGTTACGTACAAAAGGATGATCTATCAATCATGTATAACGTTATGTACAGAAGAACGTACATGTACTATCAAACATGTATAACGTTACGTAGAGAAGAATGTATTATCAATCATGTATAACGTTACGTACAGAAGGACGTACTGTCAATCATGTATAACGTTACGAACAGAAGGATGTACTATCAATCATGTATAACGTTACGTATGGAAGGACATTTGTAGGAATGTTTCAGGCTGGAAACATCTGGACATTTGTAGGAATGTTACAGGGCTGGGAACAACTGGACATCTGTAGGAATGGTACAGGCTGGGAACTACTGGACATGTGTAGGAATGTTACATCCTGGAAACAACTGTACATTTGTAGGAATGGTACAGGCTGGGAACAACTGGACAATAGTAGGATTGTTACAGGCTGGGAACAACTGGACATTAGTAGGAATGTTACAGGCTGGGAACAACTGGACATTTGTAGAGATGGTACAGGCTGGGAACAGCTGTACATTAGTAGGAATGTTACAGGCTGGGAACAACTGGACATTAGTAGGATTGTTACAGGCTGGGAACAACTGGACATTAGTAGGATTGTTACAGGCTGGGAACAACTGGACATTTGTAGGAATGGTACAGGCTGGGAACTACTGGACATGTGTAGGAATGTTACATCCTGGAAACAACTGTACATTTGTAGCAATGGTACAGGCTGGGAACAACTGGACAATAGTATGATTGTTACAGGCTGGGAACAACTGGACATTTGTAGAAATGGTACAGGCTGGGAACAACTGGACATTTGTAGGAATGGTACAGGCTGGAAACTACTGGACATTTGTAGGATGGTTACAGGCTGGGGACAACTGGACAATTGTAGGATTGCATGGTACAGGTTGGGAACAACTGGACATTTGTAGGAATGGTACAGACTGGAAACAACTGGACAATTATAGGAATGTTACAGGCTGGGAACAACTGGATATTTGTAGGAATGTTACAGGCTGGGAACAACTGGACATGTGTAGGAATGGTACAGGCTGGGAACAACTGGACATTAGTAGGATAGTTCAGGCTGGGAACAACTGGATATTTGTAGGAATGTTACAGGCTGGGAACAACTGGACATTGGTAGGAATGGTACAGGCTGGGAACAACTGGACATTAGTAGGATAGTTCAGGCTGGGACCAACTGGATATTTGTAGGAATGTTACAGGCTGAGAACAACTGGACATGTGTAGGAATGGTACAGGCTGGGAACAACTGGACATGTGAAGGAATGTTACAGGCTGGGAACAACTGGATATTTGTAGGAATGGTACAGGCTGGGAACAACTGGGCATTTGTACATGTAGGAATGGTACAGGCTGCGAACAGCTGGACATTTGTAGGAATGTAACTGGCTGGGAACAACTGGACATTTGTAGGAATGGTACAGCTTGGAACAACTGGACATTTGTACATGTAGGAATGGTACAGGCTGCGAACAACTGGACATTTGTGGGAATGTAACTGGCTGGGAACAACTGGACATTTGTAGGAATGTTACTGGCTGGGAACAACTGGACATGTGTAGGAATGGTACTGGCTGGTAATAGCTGGACATTTGTAGGAATAGTACATGCTGGTAATAGCTGGACATTTGTAGGAATGGTACAGGCTGGTAAT
>NW_018479899.1:71540-102402 GCF_002113885.1 Mizuhopecten yessoensis | reverse complement strand
CAACAGGGTAGAACACCTCCATTATACAGGAGTGTTACTGACTGTTTTTAAAATACAACAGGGTAGAACAGCTCCATCATACAGGAGTGTTGCTGACTATAAAACAGAATTGCTGTGTTGTTAAGAGGCTTGGCATTTAACTCCCAGAAACTTTAAGTTTATTATCCTTAATAATATTGATGGTTCTGCTTGATTTATTAGCAGTTCCCAGTATTTGGAGTTTAAAGCATTACACTTTAGATACACATTGGAAGGGAGAGACGGGAAAAGTAAACAATTGCATGCCGTTTGAATGGTTTTCCATAAATGGAAACACCTTTTATGAGAATCAGAAATGCAGTAGTTATAAGGTTCAGTCAAGTATTTTATCAGTTTCCAACTTGAAAATCACGACTTAAGGGAGTGGTTGTTGTCATCTACAGTTAAGATCCATGTGACACTGACAATGCTTAAAAAATCCTGTTGTAGTATGAATCATTTTAATTTTTAAAAACTACTTAGAAATACAATAAAAGTACATTGCATTCTTTTTCATGTTATGTTTCAAACATGATATAAAGTGAAAAGTGACATTACCAGAAGTACAATTTTTTTGTATGTATAGTAATATCTTAAAAAACAAAACGCAATTTCATTACAACTTTACTACTATATCACGAGTGAAAATACCCAAAGTGAAGTCACATCTAATTAACTATTGTTCTACATCAAGCAAGGCAAACATATACCCACAGGGTCTTTTTAAGAAAAGTTACCTTAGTATTAAGCCTTTTACTTCTAAATGATTTTATGTACTTTCAGACACAATTAATGTCGTGTGTTACCAGGGGTCAAACAAGTGTTCATTGAACAGATCACATGACACAAAGAATAGTGTACAAGATGTTTTGGAAACTGGCAATAATAGGACATGATATTAAGAAAAGTTGATGTCAAACTGTGTGATTTTAAACAAATCAAATTACATACATAGAAAGGGGAAAATGATGTTATATGAAAACTTGACATTAAACTTAAATCAGCTATGTATTGATATATAAAAAAACACAAGTTGAAAGCCTGATCATTAGTTTACTTTACTATTCAAAATGCCAAGGTTTTAGTTACTCCGGTGTTTTGCCCATTATAGTGTCTGCATCATTAGTTTAATTAACCGTTGGAAGGAGTATTTGTCTCGGAAGTCCTACAACACCCACACCAGTAGTCCCATTGCTGTCACTGTTTCTACAGACTACGATTAGTGAGGGCTCTTCAGCTTGCCTTGTGACGTCATCTTTTATTGGATTGAAAAAATACTTTTCATGAACCCTCAAGCCTGCTCTGCTTCACCAGCGCCAGTAAACAGCATTGTCTTAGGTGTACTGTACCTTGACATTTCTGCTTGGACTTGTTATTTTTGTTTGCAAAGAAAACTTGATTTAATGTTCTGTATTGCTGTATCAACAGATGAGAATTATAACCGAGTGCAATATGTAGTATTCAGAGCTTGTGATGGCACACACTGAAATAACAGAATTTCTAACAATAGAGGATATTGTATCTGGAAAAAAACCTTCTAATATATATTGACTATTTGAGACTCCTACATCTGTTAAGTCAATAACTGTCTCATTATCTATCATGTAATGTATAAATCTAAAAAATGTAATTTATAAAAACTATTCAGGAATTTAATGGTGTGGCGAATGCAGGAAATGTTGTAGTGATGTTACGATTAAGAAATTGTCATAATTTTGTGGTGAATTCAGGTAGTGTCATAGTTTGGTAGTGAGTTCAGGAAATATAGTTTTGTTTTAAATTCAGGAAATGTCATAGTTTTATGGTGAATTCAGGAAGTGTAGTGGTGAACTCTGAATATGTCATAGTTTTGTAGTGAATTCAGGAAATGTTCTACTGGTAAAGCAGATTCCGAAAAAGTTTTACCGATTCAGGAATTTCTGAATTTTCTGAAGTAGTTTATGTGTATCACAATATCATTAATACATACTCAGAACTACATTTTGATATAGAGGATTTACGTAAGGTATTCAGTGTTCAATGTTCCATATGTTACAGAAAGAGTGTGGACAGTAACAAGAACCAGACTAAGAAGCTATCCCAGTACCATCCACGCTACCTCTGGATCAGACTCGCCATCTTTGAGAAACAGCTGGCAAAGATCCTTGACTATCTCGTACAGCATTACAGGTAAAATCAACAAGACTATTGAACATTTTATGTTTATATCCCTATTAAATTCCAAATGGGGATTGAATATACACTATTTTGTAAGATAATCATTATCAAATGATTACTATTTAATTTCAAACTTAATTTTAACGGAGAGGTATACTAACTGTTGTATTATGTAACCAGGGCCATTTTCATTTATCGCGGTCCAAATGATTGAAACGGTTGGACCAGAGTTTTTTGTTTATGAAATAAGGTCGGACCAAGCAATCTGAGGCTGCTTTCAGGCGAGCCTTGGCCAAGCCTTGCAAGGCCTGCATAAACATTTGCAGGTCTGACATTATTAACGGAAGTACTGGTTGTTCCGCATAAACGAACAGGCCTGCTGACTAAATTCCTTGATCAGGGAGATATATAGAGCTCAGGTTTAAAGGGAGCGACATGGCATACTAATCATTATACCTCTGCATCGAAGTTAAGGAGGGGGGGGGGGATATACTGGAATCACCCTGTCTGGATGTCTGGATGTAGTTGTGCACCAGCATTTTAATTTGAGATTTCGACCCTTTTTTATGGAGTTATGCTCCTTTGTGCGAAATACTTGTCCATGCAACTCCTCCTTAGCTAACAGGTGGATTTCATTGAATATTTGCATGAATGATAGGTATCTTATGTAGTTTTATTTGCGTCCGTTTTATTATCTCCCGTACCACAATATATAGTAACAGGTCTACATATCAACTAGATAACAAATTGCTTTTACATATGCTAGGGATATTTTCATTCAGTTATTTTTGTGGAAGTTTTGACCCTTTAACAAAAATATTATTTATCCTGCTAAATACGTTCAAGTATACATAACTTGGCGGAAGGGGGGTATTAATCAACCATCCTGGCGACAGCTCTTGTTTCATTTGATACAACGTCAGAATCATTTATGCATTCAGATTCACTACAACAACAAATGAAGTGTGTCTATTCCAAAATGATTGTTTTCCATGACATACCTCTAGTAGATGTACCGTAATAACAGGTCTAGGTTGAAATATAGGTATTTTATAAGCTGTATTGGGGTGGTTGGGTGTAAGAATATCATAAGCTGTACTGGGGTAGCAGTATACAGTAGAAATGGCCCGACTCTGATAAACAAGGCATGTGTCGAGGAAATGTAAACACAGCGGATTTACCCTCACAACACCTATATACATGTATATATATTTGTAAACTGCATTACATTTACAATACATATAAAGTACTGAGAAGTGTATAAACCTCTTTTTTCTATGTATGTTACTTGTGTGAAAACCATGGTTACCACATCAAAAATTACCAAAAAATGCCAAAAATTGCTATTTTTAACCCAAAATTTGACCCCCGCAACTAGTATTATTTTTTCCTAAGCTCTGTCTGAAATTAAAGATTACCTACCTGGTTGCAGAATTATCTGGTTCCCAGTAAAGTTGTAAAACTTGATTTTTTGCAATTTTGTGCTGTTGTCAAAATTTTACCTCCTGTAAAGCTAGCTTTTCATGTGTACGCACCCTTTCGGAATATGGCCAAAGTTTTATTCTCAAACCAAAAAAATCTTCTTTCTTTTTACAAATGTGAAGCTCACATAGCCAACTTCATCATGCTTATACCAATTTTAGTACATTTTTATGTTTATATTTTTTTTTACATATCATTATACAGGGGTTAGCCATTTAACAAAAATATCACCCATGGCCACAACCCTCTACTGTATACTGCTACCTGGGGTGGTTGGGTGTAGGAATATTATAAGCTGTATTGGGGTGGTTGGGTGACAATGGATAACATACTCACCTTTCACCAAAGAGGGGTTCCAGTGATTATCATAAGTTGAAATCACTTGTCCATAATTGTTGTAAAAGAAATAAAGTTATATTTATTTAGCTATTATTACAGATACATGCTACAGACAATCATTGTCTTCTGATTAAGCATGAATTGTTTGTGTTTACAGTAAATACTATGAAGAGGACGCCCTTATTTCAGACCCGGTAGATGGACCAATATTTGCATCATTACTAGGTATGTGTAAATTAGTTACCTTTACATGTGAGAAACATTACAGAAAGTTCAGCAGATGATGGAACTTAATCTTCAAGTAACCAATGTATAGATAATTAAAATCTGATATGTTATTAAGTGTAAAGTATATTCTTTCTATAAACAAAATAAATTTTCTTACCAGTAATTGCTAAGGATTAATATATATAAATAAGTCTCTAAGAGATTTAGATCTCATTTCTAGCAACAGAGGCACCTTAGAGTAGACTGAATCGTTTGAAGTGTAGTTCAATAAATAGATGTCATAACTATGTTTTTCCTCAGTTGGGCCTTGTGCACTGGACTACACAAAAATGAAGACTCTTGACCACTACTGGACTGACCCTCCGGCCGATGAGCTTGTCCAGCGACACAGAATCCACTCCAGTACAAACCACCTGACAGGGCCTGGCTCACCCAAACGCCCTGGACTACAGGTATTGAAAACAGGGGTTAAAGGTCAAGATCAGAATTTGATATCATTAGCAAGGTGAAATGTAAAGACCATAATGTATTCAGTTTCTGGAGAAATTGAGAGCCATAAACTGATTTTTGACACTTTTGTTAGGTAACGCACGTGTCTAGGGGATCGTGCATACTACGAAATTTGCTTAATGTGGAATTGCACAGTAGATACTTACACCACCTATGACTTTATATAGTCTTCTGGTCCTTATATGGTAGCTGATATCTCCTTATATGGATGTCATTCATTCACATTTCATTCATATGCAAATGTTTTTGGCAACAAATTCTAGCATTTTCATTTATACCGTTATAAAGCATTCACTTCGATACTTTCTTAACTAGCCATATGTATGTGAAAAATACAACAATGCATGTATTTTGTGAGTATACAATTAATAAAAAATATTCTGATTAATTTTCTGACGATGCTCTGCTTGCTGAAATTGTGCTTCCCGTACTCTTCCCCGAAGTGGATGGTTTCCTCCAACCTACTTACTGTAGTGTTCCAACCAAATTACAGTACACAGTTCCCGTCACTGTTTGAAACACAATGCTTTATATCACAAAAAATGTCACTGCAAATAAGCCTGAAATTATACCACTGACCACTTGAATATGACTATTCTTTCCGGCAGAATTAAGAAACTCTCTCCAACATATTCTATCCGTTTCAGTATAGTCACAGAAAAGATCGACAGGACCAGTACATTAACACAAGAAAAGAACTGTAAAGCTAGCCATGCTTGGATAACTTTAGCTACTCATCAAACAGCAAGCAGCCGAGCTGGCTGGATGTGGCCGAAGGTCACTGCCGCGGTTTACCTGTATTTCTGCAAAACCTTATCTCCCTTAGTAAAACATTGGACTAACCTGATCAGATGTATTATTCGACTAACCCAATCAGTCAGATTTTAGATGATTTTGTGCCGCTTTTGTAACACAAGTCAAAATTAAAAGAAGTACTAGCAGAGACGTATATATTGTAATATATACGTCTTTGGAATTACACGTAATATTTGATAATATATATGAATTGTTTACAGATAATGAACGGCAAAAGATGGAGTGCGATATTTTCTCTATCAAACATGCATGTACATCACAAGATATTTTATCAGTTCTAATGAAACATGATGTGGTGTGTTCAAGACAGGGATTGAAAGACATGTTTGTTACAAACTTGTTACACATTTATTCAATTTAAAAACGCAGTGTTTCTGTTTACTGTTTTATGTTGTGAAAATACATCTTTGCTATATTATAGGAGTTTTTTGTACTAGAGTGGAACCTACTTATTATGATGTCGCTATTATAATTCTTTTCCCATGTACCAATTTTATCCTTTAACTAAGCAAAACAAATTGTTTATTATGATATGGTTAAAGGTTGGACACTACTTATTATAATATTTTTTTTCTGCCGTGAATGGATTTTATAAGGTAAAAACTCAGGTAAATTGTCCGTGTTTGACACCAGGACAACTGAAACAATCGGCTAACTATACATCGCCTGAGGTGAGCAACTGTCCACTCCAGGTAAAATGTTCACACCTCGCTTCACCCCAGTCAGCGGAAAACAATAGATCAACCATCGCCAAATGCATTTCAAATGTTGCATGTGGTCAGGTAATCATATGTTTTTAACAGAGGAAATATTGTGGGCAAAGTTTATTGAACTGTCGGGGGCTTGAAATCCCTGAGCACTCATCCCTTCGATCGCTGATTGGCACTCATATTACAGTACTATGTCATCTGAATCAGATCGAGTATCTTGACGTGTTAACTCAATGCTTTTGTAAAGATTTTGTGGCAAGGTACGTACTCTGAATCAGTGAATAACATGTTAATTTGTTCCAAAATATACAGTGTGCAATATAAATGAAACTCCAGAATGATATTATGTATCACCCCAAGCTTGTATAAAGCCAATATATAGTCCACGTCTCTGACTCACTGTTACCTTGATGTTGAAGTCAATATATTATGTTTTGGGTTCATTGCGATCGTAGCAAGCTTATCTGATTTTAATATTCTGTAACTGTGTATCACACTGCCCGTGCAATATCTGTCCCATCCCCTTATATGTTTATAAACTCGGTGTTGAACTGTTGACACTTCCCCAGCATCAATTAAATTGGTCAGTGAACCATGATAGAGACGTTTGTACCTGTAAGGTCAGTGGTCCGTAGTAGTAACAGGGTACAAGTGTTAAATTTAAAGTTTTTAATACGAGAATCTTTTTCTTGCATGATGGATAAACAGGTTGTTATTTTTCTGGTGAAAATTGAAATACATGTAAATATTCATGATTCATTCCACTCTGGCATTTTACTTTAAAAAAATGCAAGTTGGGAAAGTACAAGGTGGCTATAGCTAGCCAAGACAGGTATCTAACTTAATTTTGTGCAACAATATATGGTTCAGATAACATGCGTAGCAAAATAAACTGGAATGGTAACACCTGTCAGGAAAAAAACTGGATCCGCCCCTAGTCAGTTCTAAAGAAAATATAATAAAAACTGTTGAACAGGGAAAAAGCATGACTAATAAAAATTCCTGTTAAATATTATATAAAATAATAAACTTTGTAACAATGAAAACAACAAAAACATTAAATGATGTATTCTTTCTTGTATTTCACGCAGCACAGGAAGCTTTGGAAGATGTGAATAAATCCAAAGAGGCTGCAAATCAATTATCAAAAACAACTGGATTAAAACTGAAGATATTATTATCTGCAATAAAGATTTAACACATGATCATTAAATGGACTGCATGATTGCCAGACATCGGATACATGCTGTGCAGTTGTGGCCCAATATAATAATAAATAATAATATACAACATTTATATAGCGGCCTATATAACTTGTAAAATTACTCTTAAGACGCTTTACAACATATGGATAATAGTAATGGTTATAATTGTGAAAACAAACAACAAAGGCTTGCAATCACTTTCATACATTTAACAAGCAATGTGCACATAATTGAACAAATAAAAGGGTGGTATTTACATGACATCTTTGCAAAGATTCTAAAATGCAGACGTGAAGAGGTGAGTTTTTATGTCCCTCTTGAACTTGGCCAGGGTATTTGACTTCCTAATACTGTAGCAGATGGTAAGCTATTCCACAATGTAGCCGAAACCCTCCTAAAGCATCTGTTTCCGTAGGTCACAGTACAAGATTTTGAGACACACAAAAAAAGATTCTGACTCCGACCGCAGTGATCTTGACGGCTGATACAGGATAACAAGCTCCTGTAGGTACTGAGGAGCTGTTCCATTCAGTGCCTTGTATGTGTATACCAGAATTTTGTACTGCGACCTGTATCGTACAGGTAACAAGTGCAACGAATAAAGCGCAGGTGTGATGTGCTCTCTCTTTCGAGTACGAGTAACTAGCTGTGCTGCAGTGTTCTGTACCCTCTGTAGACGACTAGTTAGTTTGTCAGATATACCACAGAACAGGGCGTTACCATAATACAACCGAGACGTAACAAGTGAATGCACCAAAATCTTGCATGCATCTGCAGTTAGAAACTGACAAATACAGCCGATGTTCCTGATCTGGTAGTAACAGGATTTGGCAATAGCGTTCACTTGTTTCTCCATGTTCAGAGAACTGTCAAAGTATACCCCTAGGTTTTTAACAGCTGGAACAGTCTCAATAGTTCTGGCACCAACCTTGAGCTGGAGAGCCATTGAATATGGATTCAAAAGTGTCCATCAAAGCCATTTTAGCACATATACATTTTTTACATACACTGGTAGTACGTGATCTCTCATCAAAAAAGTTGAGGCCATAGCTCCCTCACATATCCTTCCCACCTAGTCACTTTCCTCATTGGTTGGTGCATTTTGCAACAGTTCATGGGGCCCCCTTTATGGGTATCAAGCCTCGTATTGGTATGTCCTGGAATCAGAACTTTATTGTAGGTTACAACCAATATTAAAATCCAAATATGTTTAAGTTGAAAATTGCCACCTATTTGAAGAAATATATCTAAATGAGGAATTTATGAAGGATGGGGGACTTTCTGATAAAAAAATCTGTGAGATGTCCAAGACCACTGGCATAACTGTTTGTGTATCAAATACTTGTATAAATACACATACATGCAATACGGCAGTGTGTAGTTTCATGAACATACTTGTGTAACTTACAGAGCAGTATTAAACCACAAGAGGCTTGAAAATCTGTATATAATATACTATTAGTAATAACACAGCATGTAACTGTCCATGGAAATTTACCTGGCAAGTCTAGTACATTTCACATGCTGTGAAATTAGCAAGTGATGGTTAAGCTAAATTGACCCTGAACTTGAAAAAATTTGGGAACTGTGATTAACTGTTGCCTCAGCACATTTCACGATAACACACAATACACTTGACTGACTTATTGTAGAATGGATTCCATGCTATACCCCTAGTTTACATACGTAAGAAAACTCAAGATCTCTTTCACAAGCCGACCCTATTTTTTGCATAAAAATAGATAACTGAAGTTTGATGTGATTCATGTATTACAATATTTATTTGCAGTGAGATTGTTATGACACAATGTTAATTAGTCCCCCGCCGGTCCCCAGATGGAGGATATAGAAATTGATTTAAATTTCATGATGTTACTATAAACATAATTATATGAGGAGGTGTATACTGACATATGACCCATGGCAAAATCCTACTTGACCTAAAGACATTTGTGGCACACGTGCACTGCTGCTGGTCTGTAGGAAATATATGTTTCACCCTCTACCAATAGGCACTAAAAAGATATTGCAACAGTCATTTAATTATTCATTCGGAAGTCAACTCTTTATTTATGGCAGAAGCAGAGCCCAAAGCTTCTTGAAGCAGTACTTGTTGTTGTTCCTCGGAGGGAAAATACATTTCAGACTATTGCCAACACAGACATTAGATAAGAGTAAATATTCGTTCACGTCATTTTCATCAAATTTAAATGGTGTTTATCCTGCATCTCAACTGACTATTGTGTTTGTTTTACCTAAAATGTTATAATCAAGAAAGCATGTGTCTGGAGTACTTTCAGTACTTTGATTAGCTTACTACTGTATACCAGATTTTTTTTGCCCTTCGACAGTAAAATCCATTTTCGCCCTGTATTAAATTATGTTGTTAACAAATTTTCACCGGAATGATAAAAACTGCAGCGAAATTTCCTGGTATACAGTGTCTTGTGGGAAAACTTTTTAGACTTCCACTTTGTCAGATGTGAGAATGTTTCATAAATTTATGAATTTTCGATCATTTATATCATTAATACTTACATTCAAAAGACATAAAAGATTTCAAAACCAGTTTCCATTACCTATGATTAGCTTCCCTGGTATGAACTGCCAATGAGCTCATGCAATGGCATGATGTCCATCGTCTATCAAGTTTTATAAAACTACCACCCGGAACTTCTGGTTGTATGAAGTAACATTTGTTGTGCTATAGCGGTGAGAAGTGGCTTGTGTTTTGTTATTAGAGTTGAAAAGTAACCTGTGTGTGTTGTGTTACAGACGCCTAACCTGTGTGTGTTGTGTTACAGACGCCTAACCTGTGTGTGTTGTGTTACATACAGATGCCTAACCTGTGTGTGTTGTGTTACAGACGCCTAACCTGTGTGTGTTGTGTTACAGACGCCTAACCTGGATGTGTTGCAGGTGAGACGTAATACCAGCTCCAGCAGTGAGGAAAGTTCAAAGAGCTTCCATCTGTCTGCAAAGGACTACGTTGAGAGCCTCCATCAGAACTCTAAAACCACGCTCCTGTATGGCAAAAACAATGTCCTGGTACAGCCCGTAAGTCCACCATACTTCATCCGCTTCTCAACAATGTATTTAACCCTTTCATCCCTTTGTAACTTTAGTAGACTCTACCATGCATTGATCTGGATGAGTCCATTCTGGGCTACAGTGGTGAAAAGGATAATGCTGTGAGAACCTTATTATACTACATCCAGACTAAGATCTTGACGTTCTTTACATCCTCTACATTCTCATACTTGTGAAATGAAGGTGCGTCACAATATTAGGGGTGTGCAGCCACTTTGTTGTATGTGAAATGATCATTTCATTTTGGGCAAAGAAACGTCCATCACTCGGGGATCGCTGAAGGGACCATTGACTTGTCCTCTTCTATAGCATTGTGAAGAGCCTAGTGGCTATTCCTGTAGATCAAGTCTTGCCCACATCAAATAATCGGACCAGAGCAAAAAATCAGTGAAAATTTCCAGCCGTTTCAGTGTCATACTGACATTTATACAACTCATTCTGTCCATGTAACAGCACTGATTGGAACAACCTCCCAGAAGATCTGGTCAAAAGATCTGACTTCAAAACTTTCAAAACTCTATTATCAACAACTTTAATCCCAAGCCGGTCCTCCAACCCTGGAACTATACTCAGAATCGAGGTCTCTTCCAGTATTATACAGATACAGAAAGATTTCTTTCCTGAAGTGTGTGAAAGAAATTGAGTGATGGTTTTGGTTTTATAGTTCAAGGACAAAGTGCCGCTGATGTTGCCAGCTTTCTCTTCCTGATGCAATTTGTCATCAATCATTCTCCAGTTGTCTGGTACATTACCAAAAATGTCTTCTGAATTCTTTGTGATCCAACTTTGTCAATCATCATGCATTAACAATTTACATTTTCAACTTCTTTGTTAAAATTGCTGAACCAAATTTGATTGAACTTAGCAGGATTTATCAGTGGAGTGGCGGAATTTAAAGTGTTGTTCAAATGATGGGTGCCAGCCCTATAAAAAGCCAAAAAGAGGAAATTGGTAAAAAGATTTCAAGAGCTTACACATTTTAGTTGCGAAAAGGTTAAGGTGTGGAGAATGTTGTCCATGTCTTATCCGACCCCAAATTGGATCTTTATGAAGAAATAGCTCTTCCTGTCTATTTTATGAAGTGATTTCAAACCAAATTGAATTAAATCATCTCAAAAATAATACCAATACATACCAATTATATTATGGGACCTTGACCCAGGGGACCATATGAGTTGGGCCAAACATGGGGAAGTTTGATTTTTTAAAAACTTCTTAAGTACAGTGCTTATTCCAGAGTTTATCCATTTCATTTGTATTAAGGTCTGGGTGTGAAGAGTATAAGCTGCTCATGTTGTCTTCCTTGGACTGAAAATGAGGTCACAATAAGCGACCAAATAAATAATATATTTATGTTGACAAACTGACCTAGGGATCTATTTCTCTCATGTTGATGAAGTTTCTTCAACTACAATTTACCTAATTCATCATGAAAACTTCTTCCTGTTCTGGTTATATAACCCCTCCATGTCACCAGCTATTTATATAGTTACCTGTTACATCAATCTCGGGTGGTTGGTAAGGCCCTTCAGCCTTTGCATTGTAATTTGTTCTTACCATCCATGTTCTTTAGGTATAATTCATATGTTGCCTTTTATTGTTTTCTGAAATTTAACCCAACATCTTCTCAAGCGTTAATCAAAGATTGGAAGACTTTTATCACTTACACAACTATACAATCTGTTAAAACTCTAAAGAAGAATGTGCATGACCTTTTTTCCAGTCAATGTTTTTTGTATATTTTATTTCTTTGTTAAGTGTAATATATTGTTATGATTGTTTTTTTAATTGTTCTGTTAGAAAGAAGATATGGAGGCATTAGCGGGGTACCTGTCTCTACACCAGTCTGCCATGGGACTGACCATTATGTGGACTCCCAACCAGCTTATGAACGGCTGTTGTGAGGAGGAAAGTGATGAGAAGGACAGGAGGTAAGGAGAGGGAGGGGAAAGGAGGTAAGGAGGGAGGTCAGGAGAGGGAGGGGACAGGAGGTAAGGAGAGGGATGGGTCTGGGTTAAGGAGAGAGAGGGAGGAGACAGGAGGTAAGGAGAGGGAGGAGACAGGAGGTAAGGAGAGGGAGGGGACAGGAGTTGAGGAGAGGGAGGGGACAGGAAGTAAGGAGGAGACAGGCAATAAAGAGAGGGAGGGGACAGGAGGTAAGGAGAGGGAGGAGACAGAAGGTTAGGAGAGGGAAGGGACAGGCAATAAAGAGAGGGAGGGGACAGGAGGTAAGGAGAGGGAGGAGACACAAGGTAAGGAGAGGGAAGGGACAGGCAATAAAGATAGGGAGGGGACAGGAGGTAAGGAGAGGGAGACAGAAGGTAAGGAGAGGGAGGGGACAGGAATTAAGGAGACGGAGGAGACAGAAGGTAAGGAGAGGGAGGGGACAGGCAATAAAGATAGGGAGGGGACAGGAGGTAAGGAGAGGGAGACAGAAGGTAAGGAGAGGGAGGGGACAGAAGGTAAGGAGACGGAGGAGACAGAAGGTAAGGAGAGGGAGGGGACAGGAGGTAAGGAGACGGAGGAGACAGAAGGTAAGGAGAGGGAGGGGACAGGAGGTAAGGAGAGGGAGGGGACAGGAGGTAAGGAGAGGGAAGGGACAGGAATTAAGGAGAGGGAGGAGACAGAAGGTAAGGAGAGGGAGGGGACAGGGGATAAAGAGAGGGAGGGGACAGGAAGTAAGGAGAGGCAGAAGACAGGAAGAAAGGAGAGGGAGGAGACACAATGTAAGGAGGGAGGGATGGAGAGGGAAGGGACAGAAGGTAAGGAGAAGGAGAGGGCAGGGGAAAAACAGAGAGAAGGGACTAGAGTTAAGGAGAGGGAGGGGACAGAAGGTAAGGAGAGGGAAGGGACAGGAATTAAGGAGAGGGAGGAGACAGAAGGTAAGGAGAGGGAGGAGACAGGAGGTAAGGAGAGGGAGGGGACAGGCAATAAAGATAGGGAGGGGACAGGAGGTAAGGAGAGGGAGACAGAAGGTAAGGAGAGGGAGGGGACAGAAGGTAAGGAGACGGAGGAGACAGAAGGTAAGGAGAGGGAGGGGACAGGAATTAAGGAGAGGGAGGGCACAGGCAATAAAGAGAGGGAGGGGCCAGGAGGTAAGGAGAGGGAGGAGACACAAGGTAAGGAGAGTGGGCAGAAGGTAAGGAGAAGGAGGGGCAGGGGAGAAAAAGAGAAAGGGGACTAGAGGTAAGGAGAGGGAGGGGACAGGAGGTAAGGCGAGGGACAGGACGGGATAAAGAGAGGGAGGGGACAGGAAGTAAGGAGAGGGAGGGGACAGGCAATAAAGATAGGGAGGGGACAGGAGGTAAGGAGAGGGAGGGGACAGGAGGAAAGGAGAGGGAGGGGACAGGAGGGAAGGAGAGGGAAGGGACAGGAAGTAAGGAGAGGGAGGAGACAGGAAGTAAGGAGAGGGAGGGGACAGGAAGTAAGGAGAGGGAGGGGACAGGCAATAAAGATAGGGAGGGGACAGGAGGTAAGGAGAGGGAGGGGACAGAAGGTAAGGAGAGGGAGGGGACAGGAGGTAAGGAGAGGGAAGGGACAGGAATTAAGGAGAGGGAGGAGACAGAAGGTAAGGAGAGGGAGGAGACAGGAGGTAAGGAGAGGGAGGGGACAGGAGGGAATGAGAGGGAGGAGACACAAGGTAAGGAGAGGGGGCAGAAGGTAAGGAGAAGGAGGGGCAGGGGATAAAAAGAGAAAGGGGACTAGAGGTAAGGAGAGGGAAGGGACAGGAGGTAAGGAGAGGGAGGGGACAGGAGGTAAGGAGAGGGACAGGACGGGATAAAGAGAGGGAGGGGACAGGAAGTAAGGAGAGGGAGGAGACAGGAAGTAAGGAGAGGGAGGGGACAGGAAGTAAGGAGAAGGAGGGGACAGAGGATAATGAGATAAAGTGGACAGAGGGTAAGGAGAAGGAGGGGACAGGGGGTAAGGAAATGAAGTGAGTAAGGGAAGGGAGACAAGGACAATGAGGGTAAGGATAGGAGTAGAGATATTGAGGGACAGGGGTCCAGAACATGGAATAGGGAGGGGACAGGAAGCAAGAAGGCAGGTAGCAAAGATAATAGGGAGGGGACAGGAAGCAAGAAGGCAGGTAGCAAAGATAATGAAGAGTTCATGCCCAAGGGTTAGGGAGCATGAGAGGAATAGGAGTAGTTGAGGTGAAAAAATGACAAATGTGNGGGGGGGGGGGGGGGGGGGGGGGGGGGGGGGGGGGGGGGGCATAAAAAAGGATATTGAAGAGGATGAGCGATGCAGAAGTAGGAGTGAAGAGAGGATAGAGGAGTAGGCAGGTAGAAGGGGTTAGAAAGAGGCTAAAAGTATGAATTATGGAAAAGTTGTGGAATAGGAATTATTAGAAGGGGTTACTCATAGGAATAAAGACACAAGGTTGGAATTCAAGTACATTATAAAAGGGAACAAAGAAGAAAAGATTGCCAGGGGATAAAGATGTAAAAACAAGAAGGATAGGATTGTTTAGATAGGTAGCTAGAAAATCATTGAAACAAAACTGGCGGTACATCTCAGTCTATCAGCTAGTCAATGCTGCCTGGGGATCTCTCGGCAACATAACCTCCCTGCAGTTACTTTTGGGTGAAAGATTTGATCTTTAGGAAGTGAAGGGTAATAAGTAAGGGCAGAGGTTTAATGATGACAGTAAAAAACATAACTGTTGTGGATAGAAGGATGAAGTTGTTGTACATTTTTCTGTGTCTGTATGTGATTTACATATATTTGCTTAACTTGTTCTAACGGTAAGTAGACTTGATAAATGATTTAAAGCAAATTGAGCTGAAATCACTAATCATTTATATATTTCCTTATAGACACAATATTCCAGAGTAATTTTTACCTTGTTAGATGTATACTGATTACTATTCTCCCATAACATAATGTTCTATTCACTGTGCACATCTGACAGTAATAGCCTAAATTAGACACGAATTCGTATTTTAACTTATCTAGCCTGAAGGGCTAGGGGAGCTTATGCCATGGCATGGCGTCATTTGTCTCCATTTTTTCATTTTTTTATTTATTTATTTTGCCACAAGGGGTAAATTGGCAATATTGCAATAAGTGATATTTCTGGAACTACTTCTCTGAATATCAACAGTATTTGGTTGAAAAAATCCTCAGGCCTGAGATGCAGGTCCAAGATGGGGTAATAAGACACACACAAAATCATGCTACCTGAGGGTTGATTCCAGGGTTTGGCCCTGTCCATGAGGATTTAGTCCTTGAATCAAAATTGAGAAATGAATGAGATCCCCATCCATACCTATGTATGCAATTATGTGTATAAAGAGACTAACACAATCATGCTGTCACAATTGGCCTAAGTGTTTGACCCCATCCCTGGGTGTCAACATGGAAATGATAGAGATCCCTGCCCTATAACTATATATACAATTGCTTGGCATGAAAAGATTAATTCACATCTGCTACCAGAATTGGCCCTGGGAGACTTAGTCCCTGGGTCACAGGGAAACAGTTGAGATCCCTGCCCTATAACCATATATACAATTGCTGGGCATTAAGAGATAATAAGCCACATACCGATTGCTCCTGTAGTCCTGTCGGTCACTTGGTACTAAGGTTACAACTTACCACAACCCACAGCTATAACCATTTATGCATTTGCTGGAGAACCATTTATGCATTTGCTGGAGAGACAAACATAATGATGTTACCAGGATTAGCTCCAAGGTCTGGTTTTGCACCTGGAGAATTCTTTGAAATATCACTTTTAATTAGAATATTTTGTCATGAGTGATTGAGCGTTACAGGCCCTCTGGCCTTATTCTGTGTAATTTGTTTTGTTTTGTATTTTTCCTTTTACCATTTTTGTAGCTTTTGTTATTTCCTTTTTTCTCTCTCTGGTGTATCCTGCGTTACAACCGAGCCACCCGAAACTCACTTTATAAATACACACTTACTCAGACTGTGTATCGCAAAGTTCAGTAAGTTTGCATTGAGAGTTATCTCCCTTCACAAATTTGCAGATTTGTATGATTTTCCTTAGTGAATTGTGCGTTTGTAGCCTGCAAATGATTCCTCCAGGAGCTATGCCTTGTCGACCCTGCTAGATATTTTGGTGATGTTAAGACTATTTAAAGTACCGGTATATTACATTTAGAAAAAGTTTCACACTGTGACAAACGATTATCCAGTAATATTCTCTTGAAGATAACCTTCTTCTTTTTTTAAAAAATTAAATATGATATAAATACAGATGGTAATTCATCACCGTAAGCACTTAAATGAGAAATTAACATCTGTAGTTTAATCAGATTTTTTTTGAATAAAAATAGTAAAACTGAATTTCTTCAAAACATATTTTCAAAAGAAGAATTGGTAACATGAGGTTTATTCAGCCGAAGCCACTTGTAGAAAGTTCACACCAAGATATTTCTATGAAACGTTATTGATGTGTTTTCCCTATCATTGCATATGCACAGTGATGCTAGTTTTAGGCTAGATCAGTGGAAACTGTTTAATCAGTAGCCACCATATTGTTGGAATGTCTGTCATTCATGTATACTCTCCACAGACATATTGCCATCAACTTGTATAAAAAAATAACCCTGGTGTGGCTAGGAACATTAGGAGGACATGCAACATTTATACAAGTTTATGTAAGGTACATGCTCTGTTCATACTTGCCAATTAACCTTTTGAAAATTCCATGAGGGAGAATGCATACTCAAAACTAAAGCATAAATGAAACATATTTATATACACCCTAGGGAAAATAGAACATTTTAAAATGGCACATTTTCGGTTGTTCTCAAACTCTCCACCTGACACGATCTTCAAAGAGGATCACTGCTGGCGTTAGGCCAGCAACTTCATTTCAGAATCAAAGAGATTTTTCCCTTCTTCTTTCAGATCATTAGATCTTGGAATATACAAATGGTTTGACTAATTCACTAGTTTGAAATGGTAAATTTAAGATTCCAAAATAGGGAGAGTTGGCAAGTATGCTTGTTCTGTTATGTTGTCTAGAATATACATAAGCAGGTTTAAAACACAGAGACACAGATTTGAATTTGTGCTTCTTCTTTCTAGGTTTAAACAAATGAATATCGAAACGTTTGTTTACGTATATGGTATGTAATATTGGGAATGCATCTGGTTTTATACTGAGTGGGTTTTCACCTTTAGACACCTTACTATCATGTGTTACCACTTGTAGCTGCAGTGTTAGTTTCCATAAAGGTGTGTTTCCACTGGTTTTTGGTAATTTTAGTCATTATTCACTGTATATATTTCTAGTTGTAATGTAATAAAAAAAAGAATAAATATCATAGTCATTATGACATGAAGGAGCTTTCCCATTTCATTTTTATACTCTTCAAAAAATACCCCAATGAACCAATGACTTGTCCAATAACCAGCCGCATATCATTTCTCAGTGTGCCATAGGATAGGTCTACTTCAAATCAAAGGTTTTGAGAATTTGAAATTTTACCAAAAATCATTGGGAACCTACCTATCAATTGTTTGGTCATAGGGAAGTGCATCACAGTTTCAGAGAGATAAAAAGTTACTCATTTACATTTGCCAATGAGACTTGAAACAACACAATAACTCCACTGTTCAACCAAAAATTGTCGATCTGTCAAATTTCAAGCCCTGATGAAGTAACACAACAAAGCTTCCCTGATCAGACTAGCAGGATGCGTACAAAGGGGAAGTAAGTATGTAGTATTTGTCTGACTATCACTGTCCAATGGTCAATGTACCATCAGATTTCCTACTGCATCTGTCTGACCATAGCACATATACCTGTGTAATTATAACTGTACATCAGTTCTCTAGTACTCTTTAAACATCTGGATCAGGGTTTATTATTTCTTTTTTCTAGGAAAATTAATAACTTGGGTCCCTTGAACTTGTTATAAACACACCTTACTGTCTTAAGCTCTGTACAAAATATTTTCTTTGGATAAATTAGAAATACTTTAAATGTATACCTTTAAATTTAATTCACAATGAAAGTTAACACATTTTATAGAATACCTTAATAAATACTATTACACATATCTAATGTTACACATATTTATACAACATCACAACACATATCTAATGTTACACATATTTATACGACATCACAACACATATCTAATGTTACACATATTTATACGACATCACAACACATATCTAATGTTACACATATTTATACGACATCACAACACATATCTAATGTTACACATATTTATACGACATCACAACACATATCTAATGTTACACATATTTATACGACATCACAACACATATCTAATGTTACACATATTTATACGACATCACAACACATATCTAATGTTACACATATTTATACGACATCACAACACATATCTAATGTTACACATATTTATACGACATCACAACACATATCTAATGTTACACATATTTATACGACATCACAACACATATCTAATGTTACACATATTTATACGACATCACAACACATATCTAATGTTACACATATTTATACGACATCACAACACATATCTAATGTTACACATATTTATACGACATCACAACACATATCTAATGTTACACATATTTATACGACATCACAACACATATCTAATGTTACACATATTTATACGACATCACAACACATATCTAATGTTACACATATTTATACGACATCACAACACATATCTAATGTTACACATATTTATACGACATCACAACACATATCTAATGTTACACATATTTATACGACATCACAACACATATCTAATGTTACACATATTTATACGACATCACAACACATATCTAATGTTACACATATTTATACGACATCACAACACATATCTAATGTTACACATATTTATACGACATCACAACACATATCTAATGTTACACATATTTATACGACATCACAACACATATCTAATGTTACACATATTTATACGACATCACAACACATATCTAATGTTACACATATTTATACGACATCACAACACATATCTAATGTTACACATATTTATACGACATCACAACACATATCTAATGTTACACATATTTATACGACATCACAACACATATCTAATGTTACACATATTTATACGACATCACAACACATATCTAATGTTACACATATTTATACGACATCACAACACATATCTAATGTTACACATATTTATACGACATCACAACACATATCTAATGTTACACATATTTATACGACATCACAACACATATCTAATGTTACACATATTTATACGACATCACAACACATATCTAATGTTACACATATTTATACGACATCACAACACATATCTAATGTTACACATATTTATACGACATCACAACACATATCTAATGTTACACATATTTATACGACATCACAACACATATCTAATGTTACACATATTTATACGACATCACAACACATATCTAATGTTACACATATTTATACGACATCACAACACATATCTAATGTTACACATATTTATACGACATCACAACACATATCTAATGTTACACATATTTATACGACATCACAACACATATCTAATGTTACACATATTTATACGACATCACAACACATATCTAATGTTACACATATTTATACGACATCACAACACATATCTAATGTTACACATATTTATACGACATCACAACACATATCTAATGTTACACATATTTATACGACATCACAACACATATCTAATGTTACACATATTTATACGACATCACAACACATATCTAATGTTACACATATTTATACGACATCACAACACATATCTAATGTTACACATATTTATACGACATCACAACACATATCTAATGTTACACATATTTATACGACATCACAACACATATCTAATGTTACACATATTTATACGACATCACAACACATATCTAATGTTACACATATTTATACGACATCACAACACATATCTAATGTTACACATATTTATACGACATCACAACACATATCTAATGTTACACATATTTATACGACATCACAACACATATCTAATGTTACACATATTTATACGACATCACAACACATATCTAATGTTACACATATTTATACGACATCACAACACATATCTAATGTTACACATATTTATACGACATCACAACACATATCTAATGTTACACATATTTATACGACATCACAACACATATCTAATGTTACACATATTTATACGACATCACAACACATATCTAATGTTACACATATTTATACGACATCACAACACATATCTAATGTTACACATATTTATACGACATCACAACACATATCTAATGTTACACATATTTATACGACATCACAACACATATCTAATGTTACACATATTTATACGACATCACAACACATATCTAATGTTACACATATTTATACGACATCACAACACATATCTAATGTTACACATATTTATACGACATCACAACACATATCTAATGTTACACATATTTATACGACATCACAACACATATCTAATGTTACACATATTTATACGACATCACAACACATATCTAATGTTACACATATTTATACGACATCACAACACATATCTAATGTTACACATATTTATACGACATCACAACACATATCTAATGTTACACATATTTATACGACATCACAACACATATCTAATGTTACACATATTTATACGACATCACAACACATATCTAATGTTACACATATTTATACGACATCACAACACATATCTAATGTTACACATATTTATACGACATCACAACACATATCTAATGTTACACATATTTATACGACATCACAACACATATCTAATGTTACACATATTTATACGACATCACAACACATATCTAATGTTACACATATTTATACGACATCACAACACATATCTAATGTTACACATATTTATACGACATCACAACACATATCTAATGTTACACATATTTATACGACATCACAACACATATCTAATGTTACACATATTTATACGACATCACAACACATATCTAATGTTACACATATTTATACGACATCACAACACATATCTAATGTTACACATATTTATACGACATCACAACACATATCTAATGTTACACATATTTATACGACATCACAACACATATCTAATGTTACACATATTTATACGACATCACAACACATATCTAATGTTACACATATTTATACGACATCACAACACATATCTAATGTTACACATATTTATACGACATCACAACACATATCTAATGTTACACATATTTATACGACATCACAACACATATCTAATGTTACACATATTTATACGACATCACAACACATATCTAATGTTACACATATTTATACGACATCACAACACATATCTAATGTTACACATATTTATACGACATCACAACACATATCTTATGTTACACATATTTATACAACATCACAACACATATCTAATGTTACACATATTTATACGACATCACAACACATATTTGATTTAACACATATTTATACGACATCACAACACATTTAATTTAACACATTTATATGACATCACAACAGTTGTCATATTTTACACATGTTTATATGACATCACAACAGTTGTCATATTTAACACATATTTATATGACATCACAACAGTTGTCATACTTCATTTTACACATATTTATATGACATATCACAACAGTTGTCATATTAAACACATATTTATACAACATCACAACAGTTGTCATATTTAACACATATTTATATGACATCACAACAGTTGTCATACTTCATTTTACACATATTTATATGACATATCACAACAGTTGTCATACTAACTTTACATATATCTATGTGACAATATATTGATAATGGCTTGTGTTTCTAACCTCTATGGAAGTGTAAAGGTGACTGGCCACCCAGATAACTGAAACTTACACTATAGCTGTAGACAGTAACATAGGATATGCTCAGCTACTAAACACACTGATGTTTTAAACAAAACAAGATTATGTCGAGCACACTCAGGACTTCAGCAACACAGAAACAGCTGTCAGATATATAAATGTTGCATTTATTTGTGTGAATTTGTTTAGCCAGGATTGTCTGTGTGGTTGTGTCATGATTGTGTATAACACTTGGTAATGTCAGTATGGTGGTGGTGGTGGTGGGTTACCTTGATATAGTTCTATTTTTCCTGAATATTTTATTTACTTTTTTTGTTCTCATTTTCTTAAACTTTTTCATCTGTATTTTTGTTTTCTTTTTGGTTTTGGTGCTTTTGCTATTTTGGAATCATGATAAAATATATATTTGGTTTGGAAATATTTTTTATCAAAATGTTTTATCATGCTGATCCATATACTTAATGAGGATGGCTGTTTGATTACATAGATATGCAAATGTCTCCTGCTTTGTAGAAAATAAAGGTGGGGGTGATATTGTTTTCAGTTTGTCCATCTGTCACACAATGACTTCCATGCAATAACTTCTCTAAAAAGTCATGGAATTCCGCCAAACTTGGCATTTACTTGCATAATGGCTGTACTTAAAATAGTTTTGCAATTGAGCAGAATCCATGTATTCAATACAGTAACAGGTACTTCATGATTCTGATTGGTCAACTTGTTCCAGAAAAAATAACTTGTCTAAACTTGTGATGGATTTTAGTCGCACTGGACATGTGCTTTCATAATATAAATGCTCAGACCATGTTCTTAATCCATGCATATTTAGAAAGGTTACAGGTATTTCTCTTCATTCTGATTGGCTGACACAATCCAAACAAATAATTGTAGATTTTAATGAAACTTTCGGTGTAATTGCATAATGGCAATACCGAGGCCAAATTTGAAGATTATGGTGAATTTGTGCATTTTTAATGAGGTCAAAGGTAATTCCTCAATTCTGTTTTGTTTCATTTTCCATATGACACATCGTATCGTTCTATTTAAGGACATATCTTCATCCAATTCGGTTTATCATATATATAGTAAATATCAACTAACACCTTCATTGTTATTACTGGACAAAAAGGATATTAGGATCAAACTGTATATGATATTTCTGTTTGTAATATGTAAAGCATATCTATGGAATGACTACTGATTATGATTTGTATCCAGTAGAGTAATCAAGTATAATCTACCCACTGCATCAGGTAGAATGTATATACCTGGTAAAGATAAACTCGTGAAATGGGATATTGAAAAAGTATTATCAATTCTTTAAGTTAATTAGATATTTGGTCTATCAAATTTTAATTAGATATTATAGAAAACCTATTTTCTCTGTTTACCAAATGCATTATTTGACGTAATTCACCTGTCAGAATTAAGCATTTGATGTGAGACATGTATTGTGGTATTGGTGTTGTACATTGAAATTATAAAAAGCGTAACCAAAGACTGTGAGTGATGATAACAATATTGATATTACAATGCCTTCGGCCAAATACAGCACTTGTTTCTATATGATTTCATGTGCTCCATCTTTTGTAATGATTGAAACATTATATAGCATCTAATAAACCAATTAAAAACTTTTATTTCGGTGAACATGTGGTTATATGGACCTTAGAAAGTGATATTGACCTCCACTTCATCTCAGTATATATCACTTTCTCAGTCCATATAACCACTTGTTCAACTCGACAAAAGTCCATAATTGATAAATGATTTATAAGGGGTCAAGATTTGATAAATGATATATAAGGGGTCAAGGTTTGATGAATGATATATAAGGGGTCAAGGTTTGATGAATGATATATAAGGAGTCAAGGTTTGATAAATGATTTATAAGGGGTCAAGGTTTGATAAATGATATATAAGGGGTCAAGGTTTGATAAATGATATGTAAGGGGTCAAAGTTTGAAAAGAACAAATGTTTACATGTAGTTTTAAAACTACAACATGCAAACCCCATGTACCTCTTGTTAAGTCAGTTTCATTTGTTGTTTGTCGAGTTTTCACTTAAAATTTGTCTTCCTCATCTACTTCAGTTTGTACTGGGACTATGCACTGACTGTTTACTTGGACGAGATTGTCTACATCCATTGCCACCAACAACGTAAGTATGCGTTCTCCAATGCCGTAACAGCTTTCTTTTTGTGTTTCCGTAATATAGTGTTACAGGCATTTAATATTTACCTATTCTGTCATTCGTCCATATGATATTTTGTTTAGAATTTGTGTTTAGCCCTATTGCTCTTTGATATTAATTTATTTTATTTTACAACAGTTATGACAACAACTATTGTCAACTTCTATCAATCATTCTTGTTGGCCTAATGTTAATCAGCATACAGGGATTCATGTGGGAAGAAATCAGACTACAAGGAGAAAACCCAGGTAGTCGGGCACATAAGATCAGGCAGTGAACCCTGGCCTTCCTGTTAATATCATGTTGTCCACTGCACCGCTTGACTACTCTCCATCACTCTTATACTGTCAGTCTAACAGTCATCAAACAACCTATGGGGATACATCATAGGGATACTGTATATATAGCTATAGCCTCTCTGGGGGGGCCTGGTGAACCTCAACCGAGAAAAGTTAATACAAAGACCAAGGAGGAGAATAACATAAAGGACTTAATGGTGCTGGTTCCCAAGGTCATTTTCAAGGTCCCTGTTGTTAGTTATAGTTCAGCGTTGGCTGTTTTGTCTACAGGAGCCAGCTGGGGGCATTCATTTCTTACATACTCCCTTAGGGGGCCTGGTGAACTTCAACAGATCATCAAACAAACTATGGGGATACATCATAGGCATACTGTATATATAGCTATAGCCTCTGTTAGGAGGCCTGGTGAACCTCAACATATCAAACAACCTATGGGGATACATCACAGGGATACTATATATATAGTTATAGCCTCTCTTAGGGGGCCTGGTAAACCTCAACAGACCTTCAAACAACCTATGGGGATACATCGTAGGGATACTATATATATACTATATATATAGCTATAGCCGCTCTTAGGGGGCCTGGTGAACCTCACCAGATCAAACAACCTATGGGGATCCATCATAGGTATACTATATATATAGCTCTCGCCTCTCTTAGGGGGCCTGGGGAACCTCAACAGAGCAAACAACATATGGGGATACATCATAGGCATACTATATATATAGCTATAGCCGCTCTTAGGGGGCCTGGTGATCCTCAACAGATCAAACAACCTATGGGAATACATCATAGGGATACTGTATATATAGCTATATCCTCTCTTAGTGGGCCTGGTGATCCTCAACAGATCAAACAACCTAGGGTGATACATCATAGGGATACAATATATATAGCTATAGGAACCCTGGCCTTCCTGTTAATATCATGTTGTCCACTGCACCGCTTGACTACTCTCCATCACTCTTATACTGTCAGTGTAACAGTCATCAAACAACCTAAGGGGATACATCAAAGGGATACTGTATATATAGCTATAGCCTCTCTTAGGGGGCATGGTGAACCTCAACAGAGCAAACAACCTATGGGGATACATCACAGGGATACTATATATATAGCTATAGCATCTCTTAGGGGGCCTGGTGCACCTCAACAGAGCAAACAAACTATGGGGATACATCATAGGCATACTATATATATAGCTATCGCCTCTCTTAGGGGGCCTGGTGCACCTCAACAGAGCAAACAACCTATGGGGATACAACATAGGGATACTATATATATAACTATAGCCTCTCTTAGGGGGCATGGTGAACCTCCACAGAGCAAACAACCTATGGGGATACATCACAGGGATACTATATATATAGTTATAGCCTCTCTTAGGGGGCATGGTGAACCTCCACAGAGCAAACAACCTATGGGGACACATCATAGGGATACTATATTTATAGCTATAGCCTCTCTTAGGAGGCGTGATGAACCTCAACAGATCAAACATCCTATGGGGATACATCATAGGCATACTGTATATATAGCTATAGACTCTCTTAGGGGGCCTGGTAAACCTCAACAGACCTTCAAACAACCTATGGGGATACATCGTAGGGATACTATATATATACTATATATATAGCTATAGCATCTCTTAGGGGGCCTGGTGCACCTCAACAGAGCAAACAACCTATGGGGATACAACATAGGGATACTATATATATAGTTATAGCCTCTCTTAGGGGGCCTGGTGCACCTCAACAGAGCAAACAACCTATGGGGACACATCATAGGGATACTATATATATCGCTATAGCCTCTCTTAGGGGGCATGGTGAACCTCCACAGAGCAAACAACCTATGGGGATACATCACAGGGATACTATATATATAGTTATAGCCTCTCTTAGGGGGCCTGGTGCACCTCAACAGAGCAAACAACCTATGGGGATACAACATAGGGATACTATATATATAGCTATAGCATCTCTTAGGGGGCCTGGTGACCACCAACAGGTCATCAAACAACCTATGGGGCTACATCATAGGGATACTGTATATATAGCTATAGCCGCTCTTAGGGGGCCTGATGAACCTCAACAGATCAAACACCCTATGGGATACATCATAGGGATACAATATATATATAGCTATAGCCGCTCTTAGGGGGCCTGGTGAACTTCAACAGATCATCAAACAAACTATGGGGATACATCATAGGCATACTGTATATATAGCTATAGACTCTCTTAGGGGGCCTGGTAAACCTCAACAGACCTTCAAACAACCTATGGGGATACATCACAGGGATACTATATATATAGTTATAGCCTCTCTTAGGGGGCATGGTGAACCTCCACAGAGCAAACAACCTATGGGGATACATCGTAGGGATACTATATATATAACTATAGCCTCTCTTAGGGGGCTTGGTGAACCTCAACAGATCCTCAAACAACCTATGGGGATACATCACAGGGATACTATATATATAGTTATAGCCTCTCTTAGGGGGCATGGTGAACCTCCACAGAGCAAACAACCTATGGGGATACACCATAGGGATACTATATATATCGCTATAGCCTCTCTTAGGAGGCGTGATGAACCTCAACAGATCAAACAACCTATGGGGGTACATCATAGGGATACTGTATATATAGCTATAGACTCTCTTAGGGGGCCTGGTGAACCTCAACAGAGCAAAGTTAATACAAAGACCAAGTAGGAGAATAACATAAAGGACTTAATGTTGCTGGTTCCCAAGGTCATTTTCAAGGTCACTGTTGTTAGTTATAGTTCAGCGTTGGCTATTTTGTCTACAGGAGCAAGCTGGGGGCATTCATTTCTTACAGACATTTTCTAGTTTCATTTATAGTCAGTAATGTTTGGTAGAAATAATAGTGTACACCGTCTCCTCCACTTCCTTAAGGGAGATATCTCCCCTTGATATTATATTTGTCTCTGTTCCAGCTGACTGTGGTGGTACGATTGTGTTGGTGGGACAGGACGGAGTACAGCGCCCTCCTATCCACTTCCCTAAGGGAGGTCACCTGCTCGCCTTCCTGTCGTGTCTCGAGAACGGACTGCTTCCTCATGGCCAACTGGACCCGCCTCTCTGGTCACAACGCGGTAAAGGTAGACCTTTAACCCTTTCACCTGTCTAGCCACACCCACCTTTATGCAAATTAGCACACTGTTAAGGGGCAGACATAGGGTGGAGGGGTTGTCGGGGTGGAAGGGTTAATGTTGCTGTGTGTCTTTTGCATTCATTGAATTAATGTAAACCTCTTCATTTTACTATCACCTTTGACAATGGCAGTACTATCTGGCTATTTGATATAAGTGATGTGGGGAAAAGGTGTAATAATGAATAGGTTTACAAGTTTGTTTTGTGACCTCTAACCTCTGTACCTTTTCGACCTTCACCCAGTCGTACTATCCAATCCAGAATTTTAAGTATGAATTATTTTATCCAGTATTAATTCTAATTTGAGAAATATTCAGAATGAGAAACAGTATTGATCAATGATTTCATCTTTATATTTAAAAAACAAAAAGAACTAATTATCTAACTGTCTTTAAATTGAAAACACTTGTTCCATTTACAGGAAGTGTGATGAGGGTGAACGAGTTAGATAGGTGCAATGTTTCTGGGCTTATTTTATGCATCATGAAAATTATTTTGTTGTCAGCTTTTCCTCCTAGTACTAACTTTTGTGTTTTATACCTTCAAATTAACCATGTAAATATGTCACGAAAGAATTTACAAAATAATACTTTCTTCCTTTATTGAAATACGGCAAATACATAAATTTATCATATATATGTAAGAAAATTCAAGTTCATGCCAATAGAAGATGTTTGTATTTTTGTAAATTGATATAACCAGATTAATTTTATCCTGAAAAATTAAAGTTCAGCCTATTTAGTTTGAGGTTATGGAGAGATAATTGAAGGATGTCATGTCCATGTGTTAGTGGGTCTGGTCCATGTGTTAGTGGGTCTGGTCCATGCTACCCAGCTATAAGCTTCCAGTAAGTGTGAGATGGTGAGGATGACTTGATCTTACATTTGTTTTTATAGTATTAGGGACCATCAGTATGAATGGGTGCTTAGTCAGTGAGTGCAAACTCTCCTATGCATGAAGGCTGGAGAATCTTCAAAGTTAGATATTACAAATAGCAACTAGGTTTCCATTCAAAAATACACTTTAAGATATATTTTATATTGTAGTTCAAATATTTCGAAGGTTTGGTGACAGAATTGGTTACACACAATGTCATGACAATAGAGATGATGTTGACCATGACATTTTTCCTCATTTCTAATAAGATTTTGGTATGTCTTCCCCAATTTGTTAAAAAGAAGAACTTATTAACATCACACACACACACAAAATGAAAATACTTGTTTCTACCAGAACAAAGAAATTATTTGTTGATTTTCCTTAAACAGTTGGACAACTGATAAGGCTTTGAAAAAATTACTTCCAGGTATTTTTTTTGTAGTGGTTGGGAGGGACAGCAAACAAGATAAAGTTCCTATAAAACATGAAATACTTAGTGAACGGTAGAAATAAACGAAATAAATCCTGTGAGTAGATAGTAAAGTATTTTTTCTTATTTTGTCTAAAACCTGTAGGTTACATCCTAACATTACTTCCAGATTCAGGACATTGTATATGTTAAACGTAGGTTTCACCATTTCTCTTTCCAGAAAGAAGTCTTATTTTGTTTTTGATGTTCTTTATTTTGTTTCATTGTTATGTGAGATGTTTGTTGTACCGAGTGTGTATTCCTTTAACACAGGTGTACACAATAGACAGGCCAGTATGAACCAAACCTACGCTATCCTCATCACGCGTAACAGTTGAGTGTTTATGGCATGTTCCCTTCCTAATCCCTGTGTTTACTGCGCCCGTCACCGCTGTTTGTAGTCCGCTTACCGCTCATTTACTGGTTAACTCATTCACCTCTGAAATTTCATAATGAACCATTCGAACCTTTGAATTGTAAGAGTTCAAATGTGTCTTCAGGGGTGAATGAGTTAAAAGTAATGCAGTACTACTTTGATGGTGAAGCTTAGTAATTGCTAAATATCATGCACTTTTACACAAGAGGCTCGCAGCTTTGCTAGGTTAATCCACCCTATGTCTGCTACACTTTGATCTTAGCCAAAAGGCCGAGAAGTGTCTGCTATTTGCTGTAGGAATGCTAGCTGTTCCCACTCAAGTTATGTAATTAAAGCATTATTTCACTATCAGTTATACAGTACTTTTCATGTAACGTTCCGGTTACCATCATGTTTTTCTGACAAATGAGAAGTGATATTAAGCGAAATCTACTGTATTAGTAAATGTACCTTTGCTTGTCAGAAGAATAGCTCTACAGAGTTAATTTAATCGATGGTGGTAATCTCTGACTACATAGGCTAACACTGGCACCCAAACATCAGAGAGGAAGGCGATGTTTACACCAAGCCTGTCTAGTACATCAATCGAAAAATGGTAGCTGTGATGTATTTTCGCGTGGTGGTTGGCCCCTCTGTATAGTGTCAGTGATGTTATAACACTAGCTGACAGCGGTAGATTAGATCTGTATATCTGTGATGTATTTTCGCGTTGTGGTTGACCCCTCTGTAAAGTGTCAGTGTTGTTATAACACTAGCTGACAGCGGTAGATTAGATCTGTATATCTGTGATGTATTTTCGCGTTGTGGTTGGCCCCTCTGTATAGTGTCAGTGATGTTATAACACTAGCTGACAGCGGTGGATTAGAACTGTTTATCTGTGATGTATTCTTGCATGGTGGTTGGCCCCTCTGTATAGTGTCAGTGTTGTTATAACACTAGCTGACAGCGGTGGATTAGATCTGTATATCTGTGATGTATTCTTGCGTGGTGGTTGGCCCCTCTGTATAGTGTCAGTGATGTTATAACACTAGCTGACAGCGGTAGATTAGATCTGTATATCTGTGATGTATT
>NW_018479899.1:0-69261 GCF_002113885.1 Mizuhopecten yessoensis | reverse complement strand
CTCTGTAAAGTGTCAGTGATGTTTATAACACTAGCTGACAGCGGTGGATTAGATCTGTATATCTGTGATGTATTTTTGCGTGGTGGTTGGCCCCTCTGTATAGTGTCAGTGATGTTATAACACTAGCTGACAGCGATAGATTAGAACTGTTTATCTGTGATGTATTTTTGCGTGGTGGTTGGCCCCTCTGTAAAGTGTCAGTGATGTTTATAACACTAGCTGACAGCGGTGGATTAGATCTGTATATCTGTGATGTATTTTTGCGTGGTGGTTGGCCCCTCTGTATAGTGTCAGTGATGTTATAACACTAGCTGACAGCGATAGATTAGAACTGTTTATCTGTGATGTATTTTTGCGTGGTGGTTGGCCCCTCTGTAAAGTGTCAGTGATGTTATAACACTAGCTGACAGCGATAGATTAGAACTGTTTATCTGTGATGTATTTTTGCGTGGGGGTTGGCCCCTCTGTATAGTGTCAGTGATGTTATAACACTAGCTGACAGCGGTAGATTTGAACTGTATATCTGTGATGTATTTTTGCGTGGTGGTTGGCCCCTCTGTATATTGTCAGTGATGTTATAACACTAGCTGGCAGCGGTAGATTAGAACTGTATATCTGTGATGTTGTAATGTACCAGTTGATATCAAGTACAAGTGGTTCTGTCTGTCCAAATAATGAGACTTTGGACAGTATATTGCCCTTTAGATATCAGCTTTTCTGTACAAAAGATGTAGTACTTTACATTGTGTATTAGTTCTAGATATTTGTAGCTGCTAGTGTTTTATTGTTATTCTATATGTTTGTTATTTTGAAAATTTAGTTAGTGTGTAACCATTCTTGACCAAGTGGATTCAAAACTGCATAAATATGAGTGCTTCCACCCCACGAGGAAAGAGGGAAATGTCCCATGGGAGTAGTAGAGATACATTTTCATAAGACGGTGTGAAACATCCAGGGGACAAAAGGTTTCAATGTTTAATGTATCAAGTGGTTGTCTATTTTAAAATTCCTTTAGAAGCCTACTTCGCAGGTCCTGTACAACAATAAATTTGCTTTCTAAAGATGTTTCATATAGAATTAGATGATTATATAAATTGCATATTTATATCAGTTTTGGCTTGTTTTTAGCTGGTGATTTTGACTAGTTTATTTGAAATATATAAGTATATGATAAAAGTTTGTGAGCTATTTAGGCTCATTGCCCTCTATTGTAATACATTGTATTCATATCAATATGTCTTTAGTCACTGATGAAATGGTAAAAGGTTGTAAGGACAATTTTAAACATAACAACAAAATTCCTTACTCAAATTCAGACAGTAACAGCAAGTGTCTTACAGTGTCCAGACATACACTACTGTATACAGCAATCCAGAGAAATCAGGAGACTTGAGCTATCACTCCCCGTCCTCCTCCTCCTCCTCCTCCTCCTCCTCCTCCTCCTCCTGGTCCTCCCACCACTTCATCACTACGCCATAATCACTTCCACCCCAATCGTACTCATGGAATATTCATGCTGACTTCATAACGTACAGTATTCATGTTCACAGCTACACTATCAGTATTCATTATCACAACAACACTTGATGAGATGACATTCATTGTCACAATGACCATTTTATCATCCTGTTAGCTTATACTCACTTCTCACACATATATAAATATATATATTTTTTTAAGTTGTTATTAAAAATGTTTGCAAATTATATATTAAAAAAGAAAATGATATGATTTTATTTGAAAACATAACCATATAATCATAGGCTGTTGCTATTTGATTTTGAGCTTCGGCTGTCAGTAGATTTTTTTGAGTTTTGGCTATCAGAAGTATTTTTGAGTTAAGGCTGTTGATAGTCAAGATGAAGTTTGATCAGTTTCTTTTAATTAATTCAGCAATGATGTGAATGTTGTCAATAGTGATTGGAATATGAAATGAAAACTCATCTTGCAAACTGCAAACCAATATTTGCACATTTTTTTTTCATGACCAGATGATTATCCAAAAAATTAGATACAGTGTTTGTCCCCCTCCCATCGTTCAAAATCAATTTCTTTCCAGGTGCGAAGGTCAAAGATCAAGGTTACGTTTATTATAAATAGAACACTGATTTCCGCACAATAACCGAACCCCTGTGGGCTACTCATCTACTGCAGTGTTCCTTACAGAAAGTTCTTATTATACCCCGCTTTCACCGAAACGGGGGATATTCTTTTGGGCTTGTCTGTCTGTCTGTCTGTCTGTCTGTCACGCTTCTTTTCCATGCAATCACTACAACAAATGTTAACTGATTTTTTTTCAAACTTGATCACAGGGTTAAATGCCTTAAGGGCTCGGCCAAGTTCGATGACCACTTTCAGTGGACCCCATTTGGCGGAGTTATGGCCCCTTGAATAATGGAAAAGTCTATCTGCTGCATTTCGTTTCCGTGCAATAACTACAACAAATGTTAACAGATTTTCTTCAAACTTGGTCACAGGGTTAAACGCCTTAATGGCTCGGCTATGTTCGATGACTACTTTCAGCAGACTTTATTTAGCGGAGTTATGGCACCTTGAATAACAAATAACGTCATTATCTGCTGCGTTTCGTTTCTGTGCAATAACTACAACAACTGTTAACCGATTTTCTTCAAACTTGGTCACCGGGTTAAATGCCTTAAGGGCTCGGCATGTTCGATGACCACTTTCAGTGGACCCCATTTGGCGGATAATGAAAATTGTCATTATCTGCCGCACTTCGTTTTTGTGCAATAACTACAACAAATGTTTAACTTATTTTCCTCCAACTTGATCACAAGGTTAAATGCCTTGAGGAATTGGCCAAGTTCGATGACCACTTTCAGCGGACCCCATTTGGCGGACTTATGGCCCCTTGAAAACAAAAACGTCATTATCTGCTGTTTCTGTTCATTAACTCTCGCAAATATTATCCGATTGTCTTCAAACTTAGTTACAGAGTTCAATGCATTAAGGGCTCATCCAGGTTTGACAACCACTTTAATCGGACTCCATTTAAAGAGTAATGGCCCCTTGACCAACGAAAAACATCATTCTTTGCAGTTTCCACTTTATAACTCTAGCAAATATTAGCCAAATTCCTTCAAACTTTATAACAACATTTGTGTTCCTCTGTCTTTCCACCAATCTCGGGCACTCTTTGGGTTTCGTGTGATAAATGCTGTAGATATTGATCAGATGTTTCAACCAAATTCCATATGCACATCCGACTCATGCTAAGTTTACCAACCCATGTGATTTATGCATATTTACGGATAATCAATGAGGTATAGGGCTTTTTTTTTTTTCAAGTGTTTCAAGCTATACATTATGTCTTAACAGCAGGATACTCACTTGTTTAAAGCTTTTTATAACCTCAATAATGTTAACCTACAATATGTCCTGCAAGCGGGGGATTTAAATTCCACGAATTTGCTTGTTTGGGATTGCTTTCAAGGTCCAAAGGTTCAAGGTCAAAGTCACTCATACTATGTTACATAATTCAAAAATGTGGGTTTCCATGCAGTTGCTCTTTCTGATGGTTGTTCAAGCTCAAATAACTAAATAATCTGATTTATCAGCAAGGTACTATGTCTATATGGTTGTATTTCAGGTCAGAGGTCAAAAGTCAAGGTCACTAGTACTCTTAAAAGGAAACCAGTTTCTGTGGAACACTGAAACATTATACACTGTATGCTTAACAAAAAAAGTGTTTGTTTAGGATTACTTTTCAGGTCTGAAGGTCAAAAGTCATGGTCACTAGTACTCTTAAAAGGAAACCAGTTTCTGTGGAACACTGAAACATTATACACTGTATACTTAACAAAAAAGAGTTTGTTTAGGATTACTTTTCAGGTCCGAAGGTCAAAGGTTGAGTTCACTGCTGCTTTGAATAGTTTTCCACTCAATAGCTTCAGTTCTCATTGGCTGGTAACACTCAGACTTCATACATTGCTTCCTTGCCAAACATCCTAGCATGGGATTGATTTTAAGGTTCTCTGATTAAAGGTCAAAGCCTTACATTCTGCACCACACAAATGCTTTGGTATCAAAAATCACATTTTGTCATCTCCTGACTAAGACATTGATACTAGGGATGTGTATTGTGATATCAAACAGTGAAGAAAATGTGTAAGAAGTGTGCATTTAATCCAGCATAATAATTCCAATGCATGCTAAACACTCAGCCGACATCACAGTCCATTGATACGTAACTCTTATAACTCTATCACAGTTAAATTGCTATGTACAGAATTTACCAACCATACTCCAGTATTTGACATGAGAACTGTGAAAAAACTTTCAATTATTAAGATCGGTGTGAAATGAACTCATTGGTGATTAAATCATGGCTATTCTGAATTTTCTTTGTACATCAGTGGAATTTCGACAATCTCTGATACAATTGTATGCTGAACAAACTCTCATCCTGTTGAAAAGCATTTTACTAAGGGGAAAAGGAGAGAAAGGAAATTGCCTGCTGGAGAAGGTTTTGCTGGGGTTTGATATATACAACCCTCTATATTTAATATGTATTTTGTAAGATACAGTTGTATTAACAGTCATTGTGTGTATATATACCTACAAGACTACATCTACAGCAATACTGACAGAATGATACTCATGTATCTAGTCTGTAACTGTGTTCTTTGTTCCTTCCAGGAAAAGTATTCCCAAAATTGAAACGGAAAGGTAGTCGTCTCTCTAACATTCCACAGGAGGGCAGCACAAGCAGCTCCAGTACAGAGGAAGACGAAGCCACTGATTACGTCTTCCGCATCATCACCACATTCAGACCTTCCAGTATTCGTAAGTCATACCTACATGTAGACCTGCCAATTTTTTAGGTCACCTCAAGTGACCTATTCTGATCGCATTTCGCCCGTCGTCATGCGTAAACTTTTTACATTTTCAACTTCTTCTCAAGAACCAGGAAATCATTTTTTTTCAAACTTGGTCAGAATCATCCTTGGTAGATGAGGCTACAAAAGTGTAAAATTGGGATTCCTACCCAAACCCCAGGGGCCAGGTGGGGCTGGGGCCCCAAAGGGAAAATTAACCAATATTTCAAAAATCTTCTTCTCTAGACACAGAGGTACTACAGTCATTTTCTCTGCACGGATGGAAACATCATCAAGGGCTTTATGTAAATTGTAAATTTCAGTACCCCCGGGCTATCCGTTCTCCCTTGGGGAGGGGGGTGGGGGGGTGGGGGGTCAAGTTTACTATATTTTTTATTGGGAAATAACACTTTGGGGTATATTTTGACAATTTTCTGTAGGAAATTATTCAATCTTGGTGAGAATTATCCTTGGAGGAAGATGGCTTCAAATTGTAAAATTGGGATTCCTACCCAAACCCCAGGGACCAGGGTGGGGCCCCAACCAGAAATTGAACCAATATTTCAAAAATCTTCTTCTTCAGACTCAGAGGTACTACAGTCAATTTCTGTGCATGGATTGAAAGATCAGCAGGGGCTTTGTTTAAAGTGTAAATTCAGGACCCCTGAGCCATCCGTTCTCCTTTGGGGATGGTGTAAAAGTTTACTATAGTTTATATAGGGAAATATCACTTTGTGGTATATTTTGACAATTTTCTGTAGGAAATTATTCAATCTTGGTGAGAAATATCCTTGGAGGAAGATGGTTTCAAATTGTAAAATTGGGATTCCTACCTAAACCCCAGGGGCCAGGGTGCGGCCCCAACGGGAAAATTAACCAATATTTCAAAAATCTTCTTCTCGAGACTCAGAGGTACTACAGTCAATTTCTGTACATGGATGGAAGATCATCAGGGGCTTTGTTTAAATTGTAAATTTCAGGACCCCTGAGCCTTCCGTTCTCCCTTGGGGAGGGGATAAAGTTTACTATAGTTTATATAGTAAAATAACACTATTGGGTATATTTTCTCCATTTTCAGCAGATAATTATTCAAACTTGGTCAGATTCATCTTTAGTAGATGAGGGTATTACATTGTAAAATTGGGATTACTGCCCCATCCCCATGGGCTAGGGCGGGACCCCAAACAGAATATTTACCAATATTTTAAAATTCTTATCCTTTGATGACATGACAAGTATTGTATTTCACTTAGTTTACATGCTATTTCCACATCACATCTTAACAATAAAATTGAGCTACCAGTACCTATGACATTACTCAGGTGACCGCTAAGGCCCTTTGGCCTCTTCTTTTAATTTTGTACTGAATAATTTTGCACTGCATCAGCCTATATAGGTTTTTTAAAACTCTATACAGTATTTGAGTTTTACAGTTTTAATAATTTCTCCTGTTGATGTCATTTCTCTTATTTATCAAAAACATAATTGTGTAACAGTGTCAACTTTATCATGTATTATTCAATTTTTGTTTCAATATTCATGTTGTTTTTACTTGAGCAAAACCTTCTACTGTTGTAGCTCCAGAAATGATGGATCCTAAAGCAAAGATAAAGGGAGAGAACTTTTCCTGGGCCAACCGTATTCCGCGCCTACCAAGCCCTCTGGCTCAGTCGTCAGTACAAGATTACGCCAAAGATCAGGAGGAGCAGAACAACTCCTGTCTCTCCAAACAGGGTTCCAACCACAGGTCTGGGTAAAACACGCCTTTATCTCTCTAAACAGGGTTCTAACCACAGGCTAGGTCTGGGTAAAACGTGCCTTTATCTCTCTAAACAGGGTTCCCACCACAGGTCTGGGTAAAACACGCCTTTGATCTTTCTAAACAGGGTTCCAACCACAGGTTCGGGTAAAACACTCCTTTTTCCGTCTAAACTTCTAACCACAGGCTCGGGTAAAACACATGTATCTCTCTAAACTCCCAACCACAGGTTCGGGTAAAATATGCCTTTATCTCTCCAAACAGGGCCATGCTATGTAAAATGTAAAAAATTAAAATTATTGAATGAAGATGAAATAGTCCTTTTTTTTCTATTTGAAAACTTCATTAGATAAAAGAGGAAAAATATAATCTCTTCAACTTTTATATATTTTGATATTTCAGAACTACATTAAAACAACTTTGTGATACTATGAAGAAACAAATTATCTCCAGAGCTTTTTATGGGTGTAAGTATTTCTCTTCATGTCTCGATTACAGTGTGTCTCTGTGTGTCTTTATTTCATACTGTGTGTCTGTACATCTCTGAGTGTCTCTATACATCTCTGTGTGTCTCTATACATCTCTGTGTGTCTCTATACATCTCTGAGTGTCTCTATACATCTCTGAGTGTCTACATCTATTCATCTCTGAATGTCTCTATACATCTATACATCTCTGAGTGTCTCTATACATCTCTGAATGTCTCTATACATCTATAAATCTCTGAGTGTCTCTATACATCTCTGAGTGTCTCTATACATCTCTGAGTATCTCTATACATCTGTACATTTCTGAGTGTCTCTATACATCTCTGAGTGTCTCTATACATCTGTACATCTCTGAGTGTCTCTATACGTCTCTGAGTGTCTCTATACATCTCTGACTATTCTATACATCTCTGAGTATCTCTATACATCTCTAAGTGTCTATACATCTCTGAGTGTCTCTATACATCTCTGAGTGTCGCTACATCTATTCATCTCTGAGTGTCTACATCTATTCATCTCTGAATGTCTCTATACATCTATTCATCTCTGAATGTCTCTATACATCTATTCACCTCTGAGTGTCTCTATACATCTATAAATCTCTTGAGTGTCTCTATACATCTCTGAGTGTCTCTATACATCTCTGAGTATCTCTATGCATCTGTACATTTCTGAGTGTCTCTATACATCTCTGAGTGTCTCTATACATCTGTACATTTCTGAGTGTCTGTATACATCTCTTAGTGTCTCTGTACATCTCTGAGTGTCTCTGCACATCTCTGAGTGTCTCTATACATCTCTGAGTATCTCTATACATCTCTAAGTGTCTCTATACATCTCTGAGTGTCTCTACATCTATTCATCTCTGAGTGTCTACATCTATTCATCTCTGAATGTCTCTATATATCTATTCATCTCTGAGTGTCTCTATACATCTGTACATCTCTGAGTGTCTCTATACGTCTCTGAGTGTCTCTATACATCTCTGACTATTCTATACATCTCTGAGTATCTCTATACATCTCTAAGTGTCTATACATCTCTGAGTGTCTCTATACATCTCTGAGTGTCGCTACATCTATTCATCTCTGAGTGTCTACATCTATTCATCTCTGAATGTCTCTATACATCTATTCATCTCTGAATGTCTCTATACATCTATTCACCTCTGAGTGTCTCTATACATCTATAAATCTCTTGAGTGTCTCTATACATCTCTGAGTGTCTCTATACATCTCTGAGTATCTGTATACATCTGTACATTTCTGAGTGTCTCTATACATCTCTGAGTGTCTCTATACATCTGTACATTTCTGAGTGTCTGTATACATCTCTTAGTGTCTCTGTACATCTCTGAGTGTCTCTGCACATCTCTGAGTGTCTCTATACATCTCTGAGTATCTCTATACATCTGTACATTTCTGAGAGTCTCTATACATCTCTGAGTGTCTCTATACATCTCTGAGTGTCTCTATACATCTCTGAGTGTCTCTATACATCTGTACATCTCTGTGTGTCTCTATACATCTCTGAGTGTCTCTACACATCTCTGAGTGTCTCTATACATCTCTGAGTGTCTCTATACATCTCTGAGTGTCTCTATACATCTCTGAGTATCTCTATACATCTCTAAGTGTCTCTATACATCTCTGAGTGTCTCTACATCTATTCATCTCTGAGTGTCTACATCTATTCATCTCTGAATGTCTCTATATATCTATTCATCTCTGAGTGTCTCTATACATCTGTACATCTCTGAGTGTCTCTATACATCTCTGAGTGTCTCTGTACATCTGTACATCTCTGAGTATCTCTATACATCTCTGAGTGTCTCTATACATCTCTGAGTGTCTCTATACATCTGTACATCTCTGAGTGTCTCTATACATCTCTGAGTGTCTCTTTACATCTCTGAGTATCTGTATACATCTGTACATCTCTGAGTGTCTCTATACATCTATACATCTCTGAGTGTCTCTATACATCTCTGAGTGTCTCTATACATCTCTGAGTGTCTCTATACATCTCTACATCTCTGAGTGTCTCTATACATCTCTGAGTGTCTCTATACATCTCTGAGTGTCTCTGTACATCTCTGAGTGTCTCTATACCTCTGTACATTTCTGAGTGTCTCTATACATCTCTGAGTGTCTCTATACATCTGTACATTTTTGAGTGTCTCTTTACATCTCTGAGTATCTCTATACATCTCTGAGTGTCTCTATACATCTCTGAGTGTCTCTATACATCATTTCTATTTATTTGTATTTCCTTTTATCAGTCTCTGTATCTATCTGTCTGTACTTCTGTATCTCTGTATATTTCTCTGTATGTCTGTATTTCATACTTGTGTGTCTGTAGATGTCAGAGAGTGTGTTTCCTTGTATTGGTCTCTATATATATATCTCTGTATATTTCTCTGTATGTCTGTATTTCCTACTGTGTGTCTGTACATCTCTTAGAGTTTTGTACATTGTTTATCTGTATTTACCTGTAACAGTCTCTGTATCTGTCTACCTGTACTTCTGTGTCTCTGAATGTTTCTCCTTGTATTTGTTAATTTAATAACTATGTATATTTGTAGTCCAATACCAGATATACTAATATATTGACAGGGCTAGCCCACTGTCGTCACCTAAAGACAGTGAGAACACACCTGTCCGGCCTCGTCCTGGGTACACTAGTGGGCACAGATTCTGAGTATGACTTGTCAGCGGGACTGACCGAGGAGCAGTGGAAGTTCATTAACAAAGACAACATGGTAAGGAGTAATTCTGGGGACTTACTGACAAAATACATGTACAACGAGGGGGTTCACTGGTGTGGGAGGGGCATGCTGAGAGAGTCTGGGTAATAGAACTGAGAGGAGTTTTGGTGTCATCAATAAAATTATACCCTGCAAAGTTGATAGTGTCATCAAGACCATTAAAGTACAATGCAAACAGACTAGACCCTGGGGAAATCCTTTGGGTATCCCTCAAGGTAATTTGAGTCCAGCTTGAATTTTCACTGTTTAGATATAAATCTCTGTTGTAAAAACCCTGACCTCCAGTTGATAATCTCTTCTCCCACCTTCACAGGTGTGTCTCCCGTTTTAGCTGGGAAAGATCAGCTTGTCTACACCTAGAGGGAGATAGCCTTGTGCCGATTAGCACATGTTCAATTGTGACGTCATTAAAATGTGTCATCGGTAATTGTGACGTCATCAAAAGTGAATGACGATATGCATACCCCACATGTGTTTTTGTTTACAAATATGACAGACTACTGTCGTCGGAGCTGTGACTGAAATAATAGGATGGGAGAAAAATAATCATCCCCTACCTTGAATGTGTAACAGAGAAATCTCTAACCCTCGGGTGATTTTTTTGGTTGTCTAACGCAGAGCCTGGGGTTAGACAACCAAAAAACATCAACCCTCGGGTTGGAGATTTCTCTATCACACCCTCAAGGTAGGGGAAGATTCTATTACTCACTAAATTTGAATTCTTACTGATCTCTAGGTGTCCGACCCCGAGGAGGTTTACAGACTGGTGTACAATGGAGGGGTGGCACACGAAATAAGGAAAGAGGTAAGTTACTACAGTGAAATAAGTTTACTCAGAACATGCTTATTGCCAATTTTTTCTCAGATAACAATTGGTTTGTGTTTGTTATTACCCTTTTAAACTTTACACCGTTTCAACTCTCAGTCAATAATTTTCAAGATTGATCAAGTGTATGTCATCTTCAAAAAGAATTATGAAATTTTCATGATGATGACAGGTAGAACAGGGAATTTTCGCATCTTTGTGTCGCAATATCTGCTTGTTGAGCATTGAATCTGTCATCTGTTTTCCAACACATGTAGGACGGTAGTCTAGTGGTAGGACGCCTGGCTCGTGACCGGAGAGTTGCGGGTTGGAGTTACGTCACTGCACTGTGTTGTATCCTTGAGCAAGATACTTTGCTCCACTTGTTCCAGTCTACTCAGCTGTAAATGAGTATGTGGTTGAGCAGTGCAAGAATTGTTGAATGCTAGCTGTGAGCGCCGAAATGGCAGCACCGGCTGTACGCTCCCGAGGGAGTTGGGAAAGATATTGGCTGGTTGCAAAGACCCTATAACCACAGATGATAATTTGTGAACCGCTTTGAGATGACCTACAAACTAGGTTGTGATAAAGAGGTATAAAAGAACCTCAAATTATTATTATAATTATAACATATAATGCCAAAGTGGAAATGTTTGCAGAAATATCAAAATGTGAATAAGTGGATTATATTGATTATAGAATATTTATATAGATTTCAGAACCATTGTCAATATGAAAATGTCCACATTGCAATCAGTTAAAAGAGTCACAAAGCTACATTTCAACATGCCAAAGTTTCCACTTTTACAGGATATATGGTACTTTGTAACCAAACAGTTACACTATAGGACGTATCAGTTAAGCTGTATGACTTGTGTGGTGTTTATTTTATAGGTGTGGCCTTACCTGTTGGGACATTATTCCTTTAGCAGCACACCAGAGGAGCGGGAAAAGGTGGACGAGGTGATGCGTACAATGTACGAAAGGACAATGTCTGAATGGTTAGCAATTGAGGCAATCGTTAAACAACGTGATAAAGAGATCATGGCAGCTAATCTGGCCAAATTGTCGTCTCATAGTTCAGACGGACAGATTCCACTGGTACGTAAAGACTCGAGTCTAAGTAACGACGTGTTTGAATCTCAGCAAAGTTTTGATGAGTGGGATGATTTCTCACATCCAGAGACTGTACCCGAGGAAAGCTCGGCCACAGGGACAACGTGTACACCAACCCCAGACAGGAAACAGAGTATGGAGCTCCACCTACAACAGGCAGAGGTCATCGAAAAGATGACACAAACAGAAATATTGTTGGAGAAAAGAGACTATGTGTGTACATCATTTTCTGATAGTCCAGATGATGGGCTCGGAGACTCTATAGCACGACAGAGTTCTCAGGAGAGATCAAAGTTAGACTCGGCTGGTGACTCGGAGGGAACGGACATCTCTCGAGCCGACCGTGAGGGCAGCATGGAACGCCACATCATCGTTACCAAGATGTCCTGCTCCATGGATAGTGCAGAGGCTGATGAAGAGGACGGTGGGGCAGAGTCTGATGATGAGGAAGAGGATGATGATGATGATGAAGACAACGATGATGATGAAGATGATGACAGAGATGGTCTCTCTAGTCAAAGGCATTCCCTAACAGTGGAAAACACCGGAAAAGCTTTTGATGCCGAAAATATGGGTAAGATAGTAACGGCCGAAATACTGGCAGATGATTTGATACAAAAGACATACATGTAGTGGAGGTTATATAACAGTGTAAAGTACTGGTAATTATGGTTTGTTGTGGTTTGTATGACCCCAACAGGTCACTCACAAGTACTACCAGAGGGGACTATATGTATGACCCCCAGGGGTCACTCACAGGTACTACCAGAGAAGACTATATGTATGACCCCCAGGGGTCACTCACAGGAACTACCAGAGGGGACTAGATGTATGACCCCCAGGGGACACTCCCAGGTACTACCAGCGGGGACTATATGTATGACTCCCAGGGGTCACTCACAGGGACTACCAAAGGGGACTATATGTATGACGCCCAGGGGTCACTCACAGGTCCTACCAGAGGGGACTATATGTCTGACCCCCAGGGGTCACTCTCAGGTACTACCAGAGGGGACTGAAGGTATTACCCCCAGGGGTCACTCCCAGGTACTACCAGCGGGGACTATATGTATGACCTCCAGGGGTCACTCACAGGTCCTACCAGAGGGGACTATATGTATGCCCCCCAGGGGTCACTCAGAGGTACTACCAGAGGGGACTGTATGTATGACACCCAGGGGTCACTCACAGGGACTACCAGAGGGGACTGAAGGTATTACCCCCAGGGGTCACTCACAGGTACTACCAGAGGGGACTAAAGGTTAATACTACAATTATCAGACAGTCTTTTTAATCTGTTTGTCAGTCTGTGCCTCACTTTGTCTGGGGCATATCTCAAATACTGTGTCACCTGCACATGTTATTGCCAAGTTTTGCATGTGAGAAGCTTACTGAAACCAAGTGTCTTGCCCCCTGGTGGAGTTATGGCCCTTTTTATTCCCTCGCAACAAAAGTTGGAGGGGATAAAGGATTCAGCCCCACGTATGTACGTAGGTTACACTCTTCGTCATCGCTCTGGCGACTTCATTTCTCCATGGAATTTCATGAAACTTCCTACAAGTATTTAGTATGGCAATGCCTTGAACAAGTTTGCTTTTCGGGTTTCTACGTTGAAAGTCAAGATCACTGTTACTACATCAAAGAATGCAGTCGCTAGAGCAGATAATTTCCTCATACATATGTCACACAATGTGTGAACGCGAGGGGACATACATATGTCAGGCAATGTGTGAATGCGAGGGGACATACATATGTCACACAATGTGTGAACGCGAGGGGACATACATATGTCATGCAATGTGTAAACGCGAGGGGACATACATATGTCACGCAATGTGTGAACGCGAGGGGACATACATATGTCACGCAATGTGTGAACGCGAGGGGATTTGTTTAACTTGTGATGTCTTGTTACATTTTTCATACCAAAGTTTGCCTGGACATGGGGAACTACGGATTGCTAAAAACACCTGCCTGTTTACATGACAAATTGTTAAATATTTCATGAGAGTGTATCATAACTATGTTTTTTCTGTATCTTTGATAATATTTCTTTACTTCCTTCATTAATCAACTGGTTTACTCGTTGTCAGTATAATGTGACCGAGCGGAATGCTGTGCTGGATGCCTTCGGTATGGTATTTCAGTGAAATAGCACAATAAAGTCGGCATCAGATCCACGCTATCACAAGCTTTTAAGGACCTTAGATGTTGATGGGATGTTACACAAATAAAACCTAGTTCATTAATATAAGATTTGCATGTAGTATATTGTTATTTGTAAAGAATGTGCATGTAAATATGAGATTGAGTTAAATTTGTTATTACCGGGGTATCTATAATTGATGAGCTGAGTGAATTAAATGTGTTATTATCTATAATTGATGAGCTGAGTGAATTAAATGTGTTATTATCTATAATTGATGAGCTGAGTGAATTAAATGTGTTATTATCTATAATTGATGAGCTGAGTGAATTAAATGTGTTATTATCTATAATTGATGAGCTGAGTGAATTAAATGTGTTATTATCTATAATTGATGAGCTGAGTGAATTAAATGTGTTATTATCTATAATTGATGAGCTGAGTGAATTAAATGTGTTATTATCTATAATTGATGAGCTGAGTGAATTAAATGTGTTATTATCTATAATTGATGAGCTGAGTGAATTAAATGTGTTATTATCTATAATTGATGAGCTGAGTGAATTAAATGTGTTATTATCTATAATTGATGAGCTGAGTGAATTAAATTTGTTATTATCTATAATTGATGAGCTGAGTGAATTGAATTTGTTATTATCTATAATTGATGAGCTGAGTGAATTAAATGTGTTATTATCTATAATTGATGAGCTGAGTGAATTAAATGTGTTATTATCTATAATTGATGAGCTGAGTGAATTAAATGTGTTATTATCTATAATTGATGAGCTGAGTGAATTAAATGTGTTATTATCTATAATTGATGAGCTGAGTGAATTAAATGTGTTATTATCTATAATTGATAAGCTGAGTGAATTAAATGTGTTATTATATATAATTGATAAGCTGAGTGAATTAAATGTGTTATTATCTATAATTGATGAGCTGAGTGAATTAAATGTGTTATTATATATAATTGATAAGCTGAGTGAATTAAATGTGTTATTATCTATAATTGATAAGCTGAGTGAATTAAATGTGTTATTATATATAATTGATAAGCTGAGTGAATTGAATGTGTTATTATCTATAATTGATGAGCTGAGTGAATTAAATGTGTTATTATATATAATTGATAAGCTGAGTGAATTAAATGTGTTATTATCTATAATTGATAAGCTGAGTGAATTAAATGTGTTATTATATATAATTGATAAGCTGAGTGAATTGAATGTGTTATTATCTATAATTGATGAGCTGAGTGAATTGAATGTGTTATTATCTATAATTGATAAGCTGAGTGAATTAAATGTGTTATTATATATAATTGATAAGCTGAGTGAATTGAATGTGTTATTATCTATAATTGATGAGCTGAGTGAATTGAATGTGTTATTATCTATAATTGATGAGCTGAGTGAATTAAATGTGTTATTATATATAATTGATGAGCTGAGTGAATTGAATGTGTTATTATCTATAATTGATAAGCTGAGTGAATTAAATGTGTTATTATATATAATTGATGAGCTGAGTGAATTGAATGTGTTATTATCTATAATTGATGAGCTGAGTGAATTGAATGTGTTATTATCTATAATTGATAAGCTGAGTGAATTAAATGTGTTATTATATATAATTGATGAGCTGAGTGAATTGAATGTGTTATTATCTATAATTGATGAGCTGAGTGAATTGAATGTGTTATTATCTATAATTGATAAGCTGAGTGAATTAAATGTGTTATTATATATAATTGATGAGCTGAGTGAATTGAATGTGTTATTATCTATAATTGATGAGCTGAGTGAATTGAATGTGTTATTATCTATAATTGATAAGCTGAGTGAATTAAATGTGTTATTATATATAATTGATGAGCTGAGTGAATTGAATGTGTTATTATCTATAATTGATGAGCTGAGTGAATTGAATGTGTTATTATCTATAATTGATAAGCTGAGTGAATTAAATGTGTTATTATATATAATTGATGAGCTGAGTGAATTGAATGTGTTATTATCTATAATTGATGAGCTGAGTGAATTGAATGTGTTATTATCTATAATTGATAAGCTGAGTGAATTAAATGTGTTATTATATATAATTGATAAGCTGAGTGAATTGAATGTGTTATTATCTATAATTGATGAGCTGAGTGAATTGAATGTGTTATTATCTATAATTGATAAGCTGAGTGAATTAAATGTGTTATTATATATAATTGATAAGCTGAGTGAATTGAATGTGTTATTATCTATAATTGATGAGCTGAGTGAATTGAATGTGTTATTATCTATAATTGATAAGCTGAGTGAATTAAATGTGTTATTATATATAATTGATAAGCTGAGTGAATTGAATGTGTTATTATCTATAATTGATGAGCTGAGTGAATTGAATGTGTTATTATCTATAATTGATGAGCTGAGTGAATTAAATGTGTTATTATATATAATTGATAAGCTGAGTGAATTAAATGTGTTATTATCTATAATTGATAAGCTGAGTGAATTAAATGTGTTATTATATATAATTGATAAGCTGAGTGAATTGAATGTGTTATTATCTATAATTGATGAGCTGAGTGAATTGAATGTGTTATTATCTATAATTGATAAGCTGAGTGAATTAAATGTGTTATTATATATAATTGATGAGCTGAGTGAATTGAATGTGTTATTATCTATAATTGATGAGCTGAGTGAATTGAATGTGTTATTATCTATAATTGATAAGCTGAGTGAATTAAATGTGTTATTATATATAATTGATGAGCTGAGTGAATTGAATGTGTTATTATCTATAATTGATGAGCTGAGTGAATTGAATGTGTTATTATCTATAATTGATAAGCTGAGTGAATTAAATGTGTTATTATATATAATTGATGAGCTGTGTGAATTGAATGTGTTATTATCTATAATTGATGAGCTGAGTGAATTAAATGTGTTATTATATATAATTGATGAGCTGAGTGAATTGAATGTGTTATTATCTATAATTGATAAGCTGAGTGAATTAAATGTGTTATTATATATAATTGATGAGCTGAGTGAATTGAATGTGTTATTATCTATAATTGATGAGCTGAGTGAATTGAATGTGTTATTATCTATAATTGATAAGCTGAGTGAATTAAATGTGTTATTATATATAATTGATGAGCTGTGTGAATTGAATGTGTTATTATCTATAATTGATGAGCTGAGTGAATTAAATGTGTTATTATATATAATTGATGAGCTGAGTGAATTGAATGTGTTATTATCTATAATTGATAAGCTGAGTGAATTAAATGTGTTATTATATATAATTGATGAGCTGAGTGAATTGAATGTGTTATTATCTATAATTGATGAGCTGAGTGAATTGAATGTGTTATTATCTATAATTGATAAGCTGAGTGAATTAAATGTGTTATTATATATAATTGATAAGCTGAGTGAATTGAATGTGTTATTATCTATAATTGATGAGCTGAGTGAATTGAATGTGTTATTATCTATAATTGATGAGCTGAGTGAATTGAATGTGTTATTATCTATAATTGATGAGCTGAGTGAATTGAATTTGTTATTATCTATAATTGATGAGCTGAGTGAATTGAATTTGTTATTATCTATAATTGATGAGCTGAATGAATTGAATTTGTTATTATCTATAATTGATAAGCTGAGTGAATTGAATATGTTATTATCTATAATTGATAAGATGAGTGAAATGAATTTGTCATTATCTATAATTGATGAGCTGAGTGAGATAACAGAACAAGGCAGCCTTAAGTTTATATTTTATTTACTTATTTAATAATCCAAATATTTTTATTTAGATAACTTGAAACGCCTGTCTACATCTCATGAGAGCCTAATATCACCAGCTTCTCCTGCTTCCAATGGGGGGATATATTCAGTAAGTATCATCTTTTGGAGAAGATTCTGTTTTCTCTTGGAAAGTGTATTTTTGTTCTAGGCATGGGTGTTCTTTTCTGTAGAAAAATATATTCTTATCTTTAGGATAAGAAAGTTGTTTGCTCTTAAAAAAGTGTGTTTATACCTCTGGGAAGGGATTTTCTAGATTCTAGGATAAAGATGTTCTTGTCTCAGAAAAAAATAGTATTAATTCTCTTCGCTTAGAACATCTCCCTATAGCTATTGTGTACCAAAAGACAGAAGGCTTAACAGGACCAGCTACAGTGAATTCTCAGTGATTCTGTCACTTTTATTTCCAGCAAAACAATTGATTTTGTCAGAAGACAGGGTTATTGTGACAATTTGTTTAAAGAAAAAACACTGGCTTGATAATGGGACAATTTGTCTCCGAAATTTTGGCAGAGTAGTGGTCCAATCTAGCTCCTAAAACACTTGCTGGACAGTGATTCAATCCAATAAGTGTGTGCTGGATGTATGAGATTGGACTATTTCGCACCTCATGCTAAATTAAACAAATACTAATCCCTGTAAAATAGTATTAACCCGTTCATCCCTAGGTAACTTTAGTAGACGCTACCAAACATTGATCTGGATGAGTTCATTATGGTCTACAGTGGTGAAAGGGTTAAACACATTGAATACCTATTGAAGAATCATGCTGTGACACATAAACATTAATTAGAAATGGTAAAGGTGTGAATGTAAAGTTTATACCCAGAATGTCTGATTTCAGGCGGAATTGTTAGACAACGTGGCACTGAATCTCCACAGAATTGATAAGGATGTGCAGAGGTGTGATCGTAACTACTGGTACTTTAACCAGGCCAACCTGGAGAAACTCAGGAATGTCATGTGCACGTATGTATTAACTCATGAACATCATACACATGTATGTATTAACTCCTCAACATCATACACATGTATGTATTAACTCCTCAACATCATACCCATGTATGTATTAACTCCTCCACATCATACACACGTATGTATTAACTCCTCAACACCATACACATGTATGTATTAACTCCTCAACATCATACGCATGTATGTATTAACTCAGGAACATCACATGCACGTCTGTATTAACTCCTCAACATCATACACATGTAGGTATTAACTCCTCAACATCATACACACGGATGTATTAACTCAGGAACATCATACACATGTATGAATTAACTCCTCAACATCATACACACGTATATATTAACTCAGGAACATCATACACATGTATGAATTAACTCCTCAACATCATACACATGTAGGTATTAACTCCTCAACATCATACACACGTATGTATTAACTCAGGAACATCACATGCACGTATGTATTAACTCCTCAACATCATACACATGTATGTATTAACTCAGGAACATCAGGTACATGTATGTATTTAACTCAAGATTGTCATGTGTACTTATTTCTTAACTCACTTCAGCATAAATTGACATGTAAAACTCAGTGTCCATTGCAAACAGGGATAAAGCACGTACAGTTGATAGGTAAATCGCCTTTAACCAAAATGGTTTCCCCGATTTGACATGAAAAGATATTTGGTTGCCTGCCTGACCAAATGGGTTTTCTCAAGGTACTCCAGTGTTCTCCCACGTTAAGTGTTCTTCAATCCAAGCCAACAAGAGTAATTAATTAGAACAGTCAAACATATCTGTTTTATCATTGCTTGACCTGATCTCATTATGTATGGTAACATTATCTATAGGTATGTATGGGAACATCTAGACGTGGGATATGTACAGGGAATGTGTGACCTGGTGGCTCCCCTCCTCGTCGTCTTTGATGACGGTAAGTAGTGAGGACAGCTTGTTTGAATTAATACATCATTTAATTCATACATATACCTGTATTGGTGAATTAACCTGAAATTACTTGTGTTTACTAATCAACCATCAGTCAATCATATTTTATTTCAGTCACATCATTTCATATGAACAAGTCAATGTCCAGCCATACCTTTTAATTACCTGTTTCTACCTTCATTGATAGAAAGTTACATGCATTTACTTGATTGACTTTTTTACCTGGAATTATCAGTGTTGACTTGTATTTATTCGACATTACATGTTATCTGTTCCTACCTGTGTTAACCTATATTGACTAGAATTTGACTTGATTTACCTGTATTTACCTGCAATTATGGCTTATCTGTCGACAGAGGCAATGACATACAGTTGTTTCTGTGAGCTGATGAAGCGGATGTCGTCCAACTTCCCTCATGGCGGTGCCATGGACACCCACTTTGCCAACATGCGTTCTCTCATACAGGTCTGTATGATTTATAAATATTCTCAATCTCTGAAGCAGCAAGTATCCTCTCTCCTTGCAGGGTCAGATGATGTCGCTTAATTCTTACATTGTTTAGAAGTCCTGACAAAACTGTTTCATTCTTTCAGGATTGTGTAAAGTTTGAACTAAATTTCATTTTATTCTGTAACATCCGTTTGTTGTTTCTTTTTTTAACAGAAGTGTGTTGTAGAATGAGTCACTATTTACTCTTAAACAAATCTTTGAGATTATATTGAAATTAAAAATGACTGCGAAGGCGGAATACATTAAATATAACTGCACTTGTTATAGTATGAATACTATATTTCCCCAAAAATTCCGCCAGAATAATTCCTATTTACCCGGTGTTAATTTGCCCTTCACGATTAGTACCTATGTATGTAATGTTATTGGCTAATGTTCACTGTAATGATAAATCCGCCCTCATGATGGCGGGAATTAAAGGCGAAAAATAAATCACAGCGAAAAATTCCTAGTATACAGTGTATTATGAAGAACGGTGATATAAATCTGATCTTAACCACACTGAGGTAGGACAGGTGTAAACCACAGTGAGGTAGGACAGGTGTAAACTACAGTGAGGTAGGACAGGTGTAAACCACAGTGAGGAAGGACATGTGTAAACCACAGTGAGGTAGGACAGGTGTAAAGTACAGTGAGGTAGGACAGGTATAAACTACAGTGAGGTAGGACAGGTGTAAACTACAGTGAGGTAGGACAGGTGTAAACCACAGTGAGGTAGGACAGGTGTAAACAACAGTGAGGTAGGACAGGAGTAAACCACAGTGAGGTAGGACAGGTGTAAACTACAGTGAGGTAGGACAGGTGTAAACAACAGTGAGGAAGGACAGGTGTAAACTACAGTGATGTTAATATTATGACCAGCCTGTAATTCTATGGCATAAATGGGATATGTACAGTACTGTCAATAATGTACTGATAATCATCCCCCAGTTGTAGTATAACCAGACATATTTACTGAAGCACACGGAGCTTGCATTTGAGGCAGCAAGGTAAATCTGTTATGTAACATCCTCTGTAAAATTTGTAATTTCGAAGTCATTTCACCAGTTGGGGCTTTGGTAGTGTTGCATTGGGCAGAATTTCAAAACTTAGTGTGGGAATTAATATGATATTGTGTTCTGGAGAAAATACTGGGTTTATTCTAAAACTTTCCATTTCAGATACTTGATTCAGAATTATTTGAGCACATGCACCACCATGGTGACTACACACACTTCTACTTTTGTTATCGATGGTTTTTACTGGATTTCAAGAGAGGTAAGATTACCGGTACCGCAAATATTTCTGCTTCTGTATTTTACTGATTTTATTGGATTTCAAGGTTCCTACTCTTGTATTCCCTGAAAAATTACTTACTGGTCTAATCTGTGTAAGGATAAAGGACAAACCTGTGCCTTCTGTAAGAGGATGAACTGATCAAGACTCATTTATCAGAACTACACAAGTTAGAAGGTTGAATGATGTTAACAGTACTAGGCTTGTATAATGTAACACTCGTTGTATGATGTTAACAGGACTAGGCTTGGATAATGTAAAACTCGTTGAATGATGTTAACAGTACTAGGCTTGATTAATGTAACACTCGTTGTGTGATGTTAACAGTACTAGGCTTGATTAATGTAACACTCGTTGCATGATGTTAACAGTACTAGGGTTGTATAATGTAACACTCGATGTATGATGTTAACAGTACTAGGCTTGATTAATGTAACACTCGTTGTGTGATGTTAACAGTACTAGGCTTTTATAATGTAACACTCGTTGTATGATGTTAACATTACTAGGCTTGTATAATTTAACACTCGTTGTATGATGATAACGGCACTAGGCTTGTATAATGTAACACTCGTTGTTTCGCCACAGAGTTGCTGTACGATGACGTGTTTGCGGTGTGGGAGACAATCTGGGTTGCCAAGTACATCAGCTCCCCGCACTTCATGCTGTTTATAGCTCTGGCCCTGGTCGAGTTCTACCGCGACATCATTCTCGATAACAACATGGACTTCACTGACATAATCAAATTCTTTAATGGTAGGTATACTGGTGTCACTTGTGTTTGTCAATGTGCTCTGTTAGGTACACATTACATCAATGGAAGCTTATCTCCCTTATATCCATGTCTTTGATGATATAACCTGCAATATTCATTTAGGCTCTGTTTGCTCTCTGGTCATTTAAAAACAACTTTGGTTAAAGTTAAATTTGCATATGCATCATTTTAAGGTTGTATTTGAACTGTTTAGCTAATCACTTTTTGGTTTTAATTAAATCTAAACTCTCAGTGAAGATGAACAAGAGCTGAAATAAAATCTGGGGAAAATATCTTGTTTCACAGTAGGTACATTTACCTGCTCATACCTGTATGTACATGTGACTCTCTAATTTATACATTTAATCATTGGTACCAGTGATGTTTCTTTCACTTTCAGAAATAATAACAATTTAATTTCTTTTTATTTAATTTTCAGAAATGGCAGAGAGACACAAAGCCAAGCAAGTGCTGAAGATAGCCAGAGATCTGGTTCATAAACTGCAGACTCTGATAGACAACAAGTGATTTTGTGCCAGTACAGCAAACTGACTCTGGGTAAACAACAATGATAGACAACAAGTGATTTTGTGCCAGTGCAGCAAATTGACTTTGGGTATACAACAATTGTTGCTGGTGAAAATTCACCACACTCTGATAAACAACAATTTTGCTGGTGAGAAGACAATACTCTGATAGACAACAGTTGTTGCTGGGAGTTCAATACTCTGATAGACAACAGTTGTTGCTGGGAGTTCAATACTCTGATACACAACAATTGTTGTTGGTGAGAAGTTAACTCTCATATAAACAACAACTGTTGCTGGTGAGAAGTTAACTCTCATATAGACAACAATTGTTGTTGGTGAGAAGTTAACTCTCATATAAACAACAATTGTTGTTGATGAGAAGTTAACACTCATATATACAACAAGTGTTGCTGGTGAGAAGTTAACTCTCATATAGACAACAATTGTTGTTGGTGAGAAGTCAACTCTCTGATAGACAACAACTGTTGTTGGTGAGAAGTCAACTCTCTGATAGACAACAATTGTTGTTGGTGAGAAGTCAACTTTCTGATAGACAACAATTGTTGTTGGTGAGAAGTTAACTCTCATATAGACAACAATTGTTGTTGGTGAGAAGTTAACTCTCATATAAACAACAATTGTTGTTGGTGAGAAGTTAACTCTCATATAAACAACAATTGTTGCTGGTGAGAAGTTAACTCTCATATAGACAACAATTGTTGTTGGTGAGAAGTTAACTCTCATATAAACAACAATTGTTGTTGGTGAGAAGTTAACTCTCATATAAACAACAATTGTTGCTGGTGAGAAGTTAACTCTCATATAGACAACAATTGTTGTTGGTGAGAAGTTAACTCTCATATAAACAACAATTGTTGTTGGTGAGAAGTTAACTCTCATATAAACAACAATTGTTGCTGGTGAGAAGTTAACTCTCATATAGACAACAATTGTTGTTGGTGAGAAGTTAACTCTCTGATAGACAACAACTGTTGTTGGTGAGAAGTCAACTCTCTGATAGACAACAATTGTTGTTGGTGAGAAGTTAACTCCCATATAAACAACAAGTGTTGGTGGTGAGAAGTCAACTCTCATATAGACAACAACTGTTGTTGGTGAGAAGTCAACTCTCTGATAGACAACAACTGTTGTTGGTGAGAAGTCAACTCTCTGATAGACAACAATTGTTGTTGGTGAGAAGTTAACTCTCTGATAGACAACAATTGTTGTTGGTGAGAAGTCAACTCTGATATAGACAACAACTGTTGTTGGTGAGAAGTCAACTCTCTGATAGACAACAACTGTTGTTGGTGAGAAGTTAACTCCCTGATAGACAACAATTGTTGTTGGTGAGAAGTCAACTCTCTGATAGACAACAACTGTTGTTGGTGAGAAGTTAACTCCCATATAGACAACAATTGTTGCTGGTGAGAAGACAACAATCTGATGGACAACAACTGTTGCTGGTGAGAAGTCAACTCTCCGATAGACAACAAGTGTTGCTTGTGAGAGTTCAACACTTTGATAGACAACAATGGTGGCTGGTAAGAGAACAACAAATGAGCTGCTTGTTTGTATCTGCAGGAACAACAGTGACAGCTACATGGGAACCACATCGTTTTTCAATTTTAAAGTAAAACCTTGTTACTACATGTTACTGCATCAATTGCCATTTCAATACGGTTTGTGTCCCATTGTAGCATCTCTTATCAATTTTTTAAAATTAAGTTGGCCATAAATGTAGATACTATTGTAAAATATGAAATATATGCATCTCGATAAGCCCTAAAAATGAGGAATGATGATTTAGGTTAGACAAGTGACAGTGATTTTATAATCAAATGTACATGTACACTGGGATTGAGGTATTAATTTGTCTCTATACTAGTAGTGAATCAATTAAATGCAGATATCACAACATCTGTTTACAAAACAATACATTTGTTGTACATTGTTTATGATTATTATAAAAAAACACACAAAAATATTCATAATTATTGTAAAAAAACAACACACACATTTCGACCTTATTAAGTGTTTAAAATGTGTGTGTATAGGTTTTATGGATAGTAAGTGTCTATTCTAGCCAAGAAGATGATGTGCAATATGTGTTAAATATATTTTAAATACTGTTAGTAGACTTTGTATCTCAGTTGACCACTACAGCAGAATCTCTGCAGAGTTAACCCTTTCACCACTGTAGACCATAATTGACTCATCCATATCGATGTATGGTAGAGTCTACTCAAGTTACGTAGGGGTGAAAGGGCTAAATTGAAATGTACTCTGTATCAGTTCAACCTGAATCAAATTAAAATGTTGTGACTTGTCCATGTTACTTGTTAATCATGATCAGCTGTCTGAAGTATTTAAACACTCATAAATATGCATTTATATATAGAAAACATAAAAAAGCACAAATATATGTAAGGTTGAATGTATATAAGGCTAAGTAGTGATAGGAGAGCTTGTGGACAGTTGTTGATGAAGAAGACCGCTATAGGGCAGCTCTGGATTCCTAGGACTTACGCTTGAGCTGTCGTGATGGATATCAATGTAAAGATATATTACATACATTCCATAAAATATCAATTCATGATATAATTGCATTTCCTTGCTTATTTTTGCTGTTAAATTTCATCAGTATCTTGTAAGTGGCAGTGGAACAATGCAATACTGCATATGTAAGTGTGCTCTAATCATGTTTCACCTTAAACTCTACTAGACATTTGTATGTCCAATGTCAGCAAAATTTATGTTTAAAAAGATTAAGAAATAATATTATTTATTTCATATGATTGTTTGGAATCACAGATAATGTGATAATAATTTAGTGATCTGGATGTCCAGGTGTGTCACAGGTTCATCTAGTAGCTACTCACAAGTATATTAATTCTGGATTGAGAAGTGAGCAAGCTATTACTGTAACATAATATGTAACAAGGATATCTTACAATTGGAGTTTGTCAGTTGGAAAAATAAGAGAATATTAAAGAAAACGTGGGTTTTTTCATATTTATTTTTTCATTTCCTATATTTTAAGGAAACGTTAGTCACATTGCAATTTCAACCTGTATAAACACATTTTATTTAAATCACAGTTTAATATATACTTAAAAGCACCGGTTTATATTGATGTCACATTATGTTATAAACTTATATGTATATTTGTATATTTTTCTAGTCGTAAGATACAAAAATTCTCAGAAACATGATATAATATCTGGTGTTGTGTAAACCTCTGGTCAGGAGAGAGTGTAAACCTCTGAGTCGGGAGAGAGTGTAAACCTCTGAGTCGGGGAGAGTGTAAACCTCTGAGTCGGGAGAGAGTGTAAACCTCTGAGTCGGGGGAGAGTGTAAACCTCTGAGTCGGGAGGAGTGTTAACCTCTGAGTCGGGAGAGAGTGTAAACCTCTGAGTCGGGAGAGAGTATAAACCTCAGAGTCGGGAGAGAGTGTAAACATCTGAGTCGGGAGTGAGTGTAAACCTCTGAGTCGTGAGAGAGTGTAAACCTCTGAGTCGGGAGGAGTGTTAACCTCTTAGTCGGGAGAGAGTTGAAACCCCTGAGTCGGGAGAGAGTGTAAACCTCTGAGTCGGGGGAGAGTGTATACATCTGAGTCAGGAGAGAGTATAAACCTCAGAGTCGGGAGAGAGTGTAAACATCTGAGTCGGGAGGGAGTGTAAACCTCTGAGTCGGGGGAGAGTGTTAACCTCTGAGTCGGGAGGGGGTGTATACATCTGAGTCGGGAGAGAGTGTAAACCTCTGAGTCGGGAGAGAGTGTAAACCTCTGAGTCGGGAGGGAGTGTAAACCTCTGAGTCAGGGGAGAGTGTTAACCTCTGAGTCGGGAGGGGGTGTATACATCTGAGTCGGGAGAGAGTGTAAACCTCTGAGTCGGGAGAGAGTGTATACATCTGAGTCGGGGAGAGTGTAAACCTCGGAGTCGGGAGAGAGTGTAAACCTCGGAGTCAAGAGATAAAGCAGCAGCTAGTTTTACAGGCCTTAAAAGGAAGGGATATAACTCCTCTGGGTAATGTATCGATGTATATTTTTAGTAACATTCCTAATTACATGGCACAGTTAACGTTTTTTCTGTAGACTCAGTTGTTATGATGTTATATACCCTTTATCTTAATTTGTTAAGTTGCCAAAATCCAATGTTATTTGCTTAAAATGTTATATTATATTTCTGTTTAAAATCCACAGGAACGAAAGTGTGTAAATATATGTAAATCACATTGGTTTTATTACCTTCATGCTGCCAAGCTTTTAGTTCTATTCATATCTATTAAACGTGCAATGAGATGTGAAGGTTTATTATGACATGATTCATCAGTTTACACACATTTACATGTCCTACACGTTTTAACGATTGATGTGTACTATCACGCTGTGTCCTCTGTCCTAATGGTTCAGTTCTGACATTGATAACACGTATAACCTTACAACTTACTAAGTAGAATGTATTGACAACAAACACTATGTACTTGTTTATTATCGCTGTAAAGTTCGTTGTGATAGCTGCCTTTAAATTTGAATCCATCAAAAGTGATAGTATATTGAATTCTAAATATTATTCATTTAACTCAAAAAGTCATTGTGTACTTAACACATGAATGTACTTGCCGTGAGCAATTTTTGTGCAGTGTTATTTTGTTCATGTCTGAAAGTCAGTAATATTCTTTAATTTAAACTTAGGTACTTGCATCAGTTAGAAATGAAAGACAAATCGGTCGTAGTAGTGGTGTGATTAATGAGAGGCCAATATGTATAATAAATGTCGAAACCAGGACACATGTTCTTATGCTCAACTTCTCATTTTTTGTTCAAGCCAAATTTTTTGTACATGTACCAGCAATGAATTGATAAAAAGTCACATTTTTGTTAATGAATCTCATTAAATTCAGTTTGAGCCCAAATCCCTTACTTGAGCATGAGGATTCAAGAATACAATCCCAGGTTTTACAATACAATGCATAGTTACCTACTCTGTAAATCAGCTAGGACAGATGTGATATCATTTTAATTTGGGCAATTGTAATATCACTATACCTAGGACAGGTGTGATATCACTTTACCTAGGACAGGTATGGTATCACTATACCTAGTACAGGTATGATATCACTATAGGATGGGTGTGGTATCACTATACCTAATAAAGGTATGATATCACTACAGGACACCTGTCCTAGGTGTGGTATCACTATACCTAGTACTGGTATGATATCACTTTACCTAGGACAGGTGTGGTATCACTATACCTAGTACAGGTAGGATATCACTATACCTAGGACAGGTGTGATGTCACTATAGAACAGGTGTGATATCACTTTACCTAGGACAGGTGTAATATCACTTAAGAACAGGTGTGATATCACTATACCTAGTACAGGTATGATATCACTATAGGACAGGTGCGATATCACTTACCTAGGACAGGTGTGATATCACTATAGGATGGGTGTGGTATCACTATACCTAGGACAGGTGTGATATCACTTTACCTAGGACGGGTGTGGTATCACTTACCTAGGACAGGTGTGATATCACTTACCTAGGACAGGTGTGCTATCACTATAGGATGGGTGTGGTATCACTATACCTAATAAAGGTATGATATCACTATACCTAGGACAGGTGTGATATCACTTACCTAGGACAGGTGTGCTATCACTATAGGATGGGTGTGGTATCACTATACCTAATAAAGGTATGATATCACTATACATAGGACAGGTGTGATATCACTTTACCTAGGACAGGCGTTATATAACTTTACCTAGGACAGGTGTTATATCACTTTACCTAGGACAGGTGTTATATCACTATACCTAGGACAGGTGTGATTTTACTATACCTAGGACAGGTGTGATATTACTATACCTAGGACAGGCGTGATATTACTATACCTAGGACAGGTGTGATATTACTATACCTAGGACAGGTGTGATATTACTATACCTAGGACAGGTGTGGTAATATCACTATACCTAGTACAGGTGTGATATCACTTTACCTAGGACAGGTGTGATACCACTATACCTAGGACAGGTGTGATATCACTTTACCTAGGACAGGTGTGATATCACTATACCTTTTAGTAGTATAAACAACAAGATGATATAAGTATTACTTAAATTACCTTAACTTGAATTAAAACAAATATTAATCAGGCTGAGCATTGGTCAACATGTACAAATTGGTTGTATGACAATACTGTTTGTTGATTGGTTCCAGCAAAAGGTGGGCCAGTGTGACCACGGAGACTGTTGTTGTGAGTGTGGATATAAATATATTTATCATGAAAATAGATAGAGTAACCCTCTAGTTTCTCACATTTAACTTAAAACTTACATAGTCATAAAGTGATGTATGTGATGATCAAAATAAATTTTGTAAAATATTGATATATATATATACTTTATCTTATCATCCCTAGCAAATCACAATGAACTATCCATGTTTCTGATGTGGATCAGTCCATTTAATATGTTAGGGATGGAAATACTATTGTGTAATATACATGATATATGAATTAATGTAAATGAGCAAACTTTGATGAAGTTGATGAGGAGGATGAGGAGGATATGATGTAATGTTGATACACATGTATAGTAGGTGTACAAGACTGTATATAGACCTGTAAATACAATGGAGATATATTTATTATATAAACACATAATCCTATTTTATTTTGGTAGCTGTGTACAAAAAGTTGTGTACGTGTGTCAAGATTTTTGGTGTATATAATTAGTGTCAGCTGATTGTGTTGTGATATATTGTACTATGAATATACCCCTTATGCTAACTCTTCTTCAATTATGATAAAATGGCCAAACAAAATTAAAGTTGCGTATTTTTTTCTGAAGCTAGAAACATCTTTTTTCTTTTCTTTTTTTTTAAATATCAGAAATCAGGAATATGTATAAATGTGTAAAGTAATACCAATGATTAACAATGAATAGAAAAAACGTTCATTAGGCTTCAATGGAAGTATGCAAAAATAGGCATATTTATCCGACAAGGTCTGATGGAATATGTACGTTTTATTAGCGGTTTTATTAAATTTGAAGAAGATTACTGTAAGAAATTGTAGCGTACCGGTACTTACATTTATTGTTGAATTATTGTAAATAAGATTTTCCGTGGTCAGTATGAACAGGCAGTGAGATATTGATGATAGATGATGTGTACTGAGGACATAAATAGGTCCATGGCCAATCATATTAATACTTTTATTCTGATTTACATAAAGCGATCATATCAAATGATTCAACTTGAGTGAAATTCACTAACATTACCAAAACAAGTCTGAGATAACTCCCAACTCTTCTTCTGACATGATCGGTAAACCTCTAGTGTTAAGACACTCTGCTATATTTTCATTTATGAATAAAAATGGATTTTTTTTTATATCTGAAAAGTCCAATCATCAATCCATCATATCTTTGCAGAAAGACATCTTTGATATTGTTATACAGAGGTATAGGACTCCACGTCTCGGGAGCTATACACAGGGCTCCATTAGCAGCCCCCACCTTTCTGTGGCTAAAAAAGGCGGCCTTTTCACAGACCAAACTTTATTAATTGTTAAAATGCTATTTGTATGACATTGTATGTCTACTGAATTTTATACAAAATGTGAAGACACAGGTAACTCGTATGTTTTTCCTGGACACAACAAGGTTGGGTATAGTGTACATGTATTGTCTCAAACCAGTCTGGAGTTTACTTTCATTGGTCAAAGTCAAATAAATATTTTTCATGACGTCATCTTTAAAAGAAAATGTTTCTATGTGAATCTCTTGGAGGACTAAAATTTGCATTTATGTTTCTTGTAAAGTATTTCCCCTCAAAATACAGGGGAAATGTATCTAAAAAGGAGGGATGGGGAAGTGGGTTATAAGGAAGAAGTAGGATCTTACTGTATATTTTAACCTCTGTATCAGAACTTCAACCCCTGACAAAAAGTGCTAGCCCTAATACTGATTTGGCCACCTAGGATGGCCCAGTCCTGAATTAATCAGGTAAATTAGGTACAGTATAGCTGAATCTACTCTTAACATAGAACCTATTTACTGTATCTTGTAGAAATGAGAATGTTTCCATGTTTAGACTTGAATGCTTGTCAGTTATATAGATTTTTTTTTTAAAGAATTTGTTTATAATGTGCCACAAAACAAGATTTAATTTAGTTTAAAAGTTAATAATTGAAATATAATTGTAGGCAAGATATCATATTATTTTTACCTGTTCTAGCTTTGATTGAAATTTAAGCGTTTGAGATGTGACGGAACATGCTGTATCGACTGTTTCACCCCAAATAATAGTTCAGTACATATGTACCAGGTATTACTAAATAAGATGTTTAGAGTTCGATTATTACTGCCCCTGATAAATAATAAATATGTAAACACGATCTCTACAACCCATCATTCAAGACTCTTTTCATATCGTTTACAGTTGATAACCCCATTGTTCTTTTGCAAATTATTTATTACTGAAAAGTGAAAGACTTATTTGTGTTGACTGATATTTGATTTTTTAATGTGGCTTTTTTATACATATTGTTTTATATACATTCCTATATTTACCCACCGTTACGAACTATTTTACAGAAATAATCAAACTTTTATGAAGTACCATTGTAAGAGTGAACACATATTGTTATTGATCTGCTCCGGTTGTAACTTTCTGTCATTTCACATTCCATTTTATATCAATAGAATTCACATCGGGATGGAACCACAAACAAGTTGCTAGCCATCTATTCAATTCGAGCTATAATTTATTAAAAAACAATACATTTAAGCCCCTGACTGATGTTCCTTTGATGTCTCTTTTCTGACGTATCAGTGTAAAGACATATGTATAATGCAGTTCTCCCTTACCATGGTAACCAACCGTTCTGATCTCCATCACTGTGTAGGCTTTTACTTGAAAATGTTGTCTGTTTCCATGGTAACCTACTGTTCTGATGTATCCATGTGCAGGATTACGGTTGACAATTATCATGGTTACCCACCATTCAGATGTATCGAGGTTGGCTTATGCTTGACTTGCTCTCTATTACCATGGTTACCTGCTGTTTTGACCTCAATGTGTAGGCTCTTTATTACCATGATTACCTGCTGTTTTGACCTCAATGTGTAGGCTTAAACTTGACAGTATTCTCTGTAACCATGGTAATCCCGCTGTTATAACATATCAGTGTGTAGGATTAAGCTTGACAATGTTCTCTATTACCATGGTAACCCACCATACTGATGTATCTGTGTGTAGACGTATGCTTGACAATGTTCTCTATTACCATGGTAACCCACCGTATTGATGTATCTGTGTGTAGATGTATGCTTGACAATGTTCTCTATTACCATGGTAACCAGCTGTTCTGATGTTTCAGTGTGTAGGGTTATGCTTGACAATGTTCTCTATTACCATGGTAACCCACCGTACTGATGTATCTGTGTGTAGATGTATGCTTGACAATGTTCTCTATTACCATGGTAACCAGCTGTTCTGATGTTTCAGTGTGTAGGGTTATGCTTGACAGTGTTCTCTATTACCATGGTAACCAGCTGTTCTGATGTTTCAGTGTGAAGACTTATGCTTGACTATGTTCTCTATTACCAATTTACCATGGTTACTCACTGACATTACTTTTAGACTGACTGACCCCAATACTTATAGGGAGCACTCTCCTATACAAGATACTTATAGGGAGCACTCTCCTACACTAGATACTATGTTTTAGACTGACTGACCCCGATACGGTTATGCTTGACAGTGTTCTCTATTACCACGGTACCCAGCTGTTCTGATGTTTCAGTGTGAAGACTTAGGCTTGACTATGTTCTCTATTACCAATTTACCAAGGGTACTCACTGACATTACTTTTAGACTGCCTGACCCCAATACTTATAGGGAGCACTCTCGTATACAAGATACTTATAGGCAGCACTCTCCTACACTAGATACTATGTTTTAGACTGACTGACCCTGATACTTATAGTGAGCACTCTCCTACACTAGATACTTATAGGGAGCACTCTCCTACACTAGATACTATGTTTTAGACTGACTGACCCCGATACTTATAGGGAGCACTCTCCTACACTAGATACTATGTTTTAGACTGACTGACCCCGATACTTATAGGGAGCACTCTCCTACACTAGATACTATGTTTTAGACTGACTGACCCCGATACTTATAGGGAGCACTCTCCTACACTAGATACTATGTTTTAGACTGACTGACCCCGATACTTATAGGGAGCACTCTCCTACACTAGATACTATGTTTTAGACTGACTGACCCCGATACTTATAGGGAGCACTCTCCTACACTAGATACTATGTTTTAGACTGACTGACCCCGATACTTATAGGGAGCACTCTCCTACACTAGATACTATGTTTTAGACTGACTGACCCCGATACTTATAGGGAGCACTCTCCTACACTAGATACTATGTTTTAGACTGACTGACCCCGATACTTATAGGGAGCACTCTCCTACACTAGATACTATGTTTTAGACTGACTGACCCCGATACTTATAGGGAGCACTCTCCTACACTAGATACTATGTTTTAGACTGACTGACCCCGATACTTATAGGGAGCACTCTCCTACACTAGATACTATGTTTTAGACTGACTGACCCCGATACTTGCAGGGTACTTATAGGGAGCACTCTCCTACACTAGATACTATGTTTTAGACACTAGATACTTATAGGCACTATGTTTTAGACACTAGATACTTATAGGGAGCACTCTCCTACACTAGATACTATGTTTTAGACTGACTGACCCCGATACTTGCAGGGAACTTATAGGGAGCACTCTCCTACACTAGATACTTATAGGGAGCAATCTCCTACACTAGATACTATGTTTTAGACTGACTGCCCCCGATACTTATAGGGAGCACTCTCCTACACTAGATACTTATAGCCTCAGTTATCTTGCCTAACACAAAGGTATGTGTTTTATGCTTTCTGTGCAAGTACAGGTTTATAAGTTTTTTTCCAAATGGAACAATTGGATGTTAAATTTGGGGTTTAAATATATACAGTTGTGTTGTGCCCATTTGTGGTATAGTTTTTTATGTGTCATATATTGCACCTAAACATACTTCAGTATTTTGATAAGTTTAAGATGTTTTCATTTTATTTGATATATAATTATATAAATAAACTTATTGAAACAATCTACAAATCAGAAAAAGATGGCTGATTTTAGTAATGTTATATAGAGGATTCCATTATGGAGAGAGTTTCCTATAGCACCTGTGTAAGGTGAATACCCCAAACTTATATATGTTTGACAAAGAGGAATGTTATTGGTTGTTTATGTAAAACGTTATTGGTTGATTATAGAACTGTTAATTGAAATTAAAATGTGATGTGATCTACATATTTTCTTTGTTATTCTTATTATAATATATGTCATTAGAACCTGGCGTCAAAAGTAACTTACAAATTCCCGCGCTTTTCTGATGTAGTAATATTTGCGTTGCGTGGCGTGAGTAAATAGAAATTTGTTTTCTGTTAAATACGATATATGTATTTCACTTAAACTTTATTATCCCCTGCTTTCACCAAAACGGGGGATATTATTTTGGGTTTGTCCGTCTGTCTGTCTGTCTGTCTGTCATACTTTGTTTCTGTGCAATAACTGCAACAAATCTTAACCGATCTTCTTCAAACTTGGTTATAGGGTTAAATGCCTTAAGGACTTGGCCAAGTTTAATGACCACTTTCAGCGGACTTTATATTATTTGCGGAGTTATGGCCCCTTAAATAACGAAAAACGTCATCGTTTACGTGCAATAACTGCAACAAATATTAACCGATTTTCTTCCAAATTGGTACCAGGGTTAAATGCCATAAGGGCTTGACCAAGTCATTTGGCGGAGTTATGCCCCCTTGATTAACAAAAAAAATCATTATCCGCAGTTTCGGCTTACTAACTCCAGCAAATATTAGCCAAATTTCTTCAAACTTGATAACAATGTTTGTGTTCCTCTGTCTTTCCAGGCATCTGGGCACTCTTTGGTTTTCGTGTGATAACTGCTGTAGATATTGTGCAGATATTCAACCAAATTCGGTATGCACATTTGACTCCTGCTAAGTTTGTCAAGCATGTGATTTGTGCATACTTACCAGAGACATATATACCTCTACAGCTGTACTTACGGATAATTAATGAGGTTAGTAAATTCTGATGGATGAAACAATTAATTTTCACTGTAGTACCTACATGTTCAATAAAAAGCATGTTTCAACCTAACCTCAATAATGTTTACCTAAAATAAATCTTGCAAGCGGGGGATATACATTCCACGAATTTGCCTGTTTACAATTAACAACAATAAATGAAAGAATTAAAACCCTCCTGGTCGGACAAGTGACCCCATACCTTTTCATATCTGATCGGGGAATTGAACCCCGGCCGCCTTGGTGAAAGACAAGTGCGCTAGATATTCATATACATGTAGTAAATCATAAAATGTGTTACCGTTTTGTTGCCGTCATTAATGTTCCTTTGGTATAAGTAATGTCATGTTTACTAAGCCATTGCTGAAATTTAGTAATGACTGTAATACACGTTGTAGGTGAAAAGTAGGATTGTAGGAATGGTAATAGTTGGAGTCCCGGTCTTCTGCCACAGTCAAAAACCAATGGGAATGTCGTGTAGGTGGTAAAGTTCTTATTCCTGATGCAGTTAGAGCCCAAATAATAGTTATGAAATAAGATTGAACAAGATAACGTTACAAATATGACATGTACAAAGCCATATTGGATCTTGACGTTTCGCTGCTAAGAACATACATTTGTACAGATAACATATTTATGCTGGCATGAAAACAAGCTTGACCTCTATTTACATGGTTAGGTTGTTATCTATAGCTGTTGACCAGTGGTTAAATAGTACGCTTAGCTTACACATAATACATGTGTAGGTGTGCCCAGTGGTTCCTCCGAGTTTTAAGTTACGGCAAACGATGTATTTGAGATTGTTTTGCTTAACGACCTTGACTGCGAGCCTTAACTCTGTCAACCAACCTCACTGTTGGTCACGTTCGTCTGTGTGTAATAAATATGATGATGTACTCCACGTGACCATGAAATAGAAGGATGGAGTCTTGATTTGGTTGATCTCATGTGGTGCTGTTCAAAGTAACTTGATCTTGAAAATTGTCTCAAGTCTAACCCAATTCGTCACCTCGTATTATCGACAATATCAGGATTAAATCCTCAGTGGCGCCGTGTAGCATACATGTATGCTTGTATGCTCAAGCATACACATTGAAAACCATGAAGGTTTATGTAGAATTCTAAATCAAAAACTACTTTGTGAAGTACAAAATTTAATAGTATTCATATAAAAAGTCGAGTTTTACTTGTAAATAATCAGACTAAAAGGATTTCCCAAAATACGAGAGATTGCCTCTAGGGCCTAGTAGAATTCTTTTTTTTTCTTCCCCTATACCTCCCCCTCCTCGGACGCTCGACCCCCTGTAAGCATACACCACGGAAAATGATTTGCTTTCCCACTGATCCTTAAGGATCTCTTTACTACTGCCATAACATGTACCTTAGTTTTGAAAGCTCTTTTTTTCCGGTATTACTATACCATTGATAAATCATTTCTGAGAATAATGCCATACATGATACGGCGGGACTTAAACACATTATACTCAACAACAGTGTTCCGGGTGTAAAATAGAGCGGTGCTAGACCCATAGTCGATCCCTGGACTTCAGTTTGTTACACTGTCGCTTTAACCGATTGAGGTACCGTGTACGTGTCCAAGCGGAAGTTAAGGGGAGGTTACTGCATACAGGGTATAGGAAAAAACACAGCGCAGTGGCACAGGGCTCCTTAAGTGGAATAATGATTCGTAGATATCAAAGTCGGTTAAAAAACAAGCAGGAAATAGATTTGAAATGAATCAATAAAATTGAACTTTATTAAACAAAGTCCATGAACGAAGTCCAACAGTTCTAATCTTCCTTTGATATTAAAAAAATCATCAGGAGGAAACAACGCCATTCCAACCGGGACAAACACAGAACAAGCCTTAGTTTCGTATTTATTTGTTTCGTTTTCACTATAATTTCCGATGTGGTTTACACCGATACGGTTCGATCTCGTTCTGCGTAGTATACCATCCAGTACGTGATGTATACAGAGAGAATCTACATACGATATACTTCTATAATTGTTGACTAAACTAACCTCATAACATGCGACGTTAACATAAACAAACTAAATTTGATTGGATCTACAGAATAACAGTTCTATATATATATACAACAATATCAACAACAACAGCAGCAACAACAACAGCAGCAGCAACAACAACAGAACACGTCTACATCTGTCTGTGTCCCCCGCGGAACCAACCCGGGCTGTATTGACGCCATCTAACACCACCATATATACATTATATGATAAAAAAAAGAATCTCCAACTCGTTCATATTTCATCGGAGTAATGAAATCATTGAAATCCTTAAAATTCGGATGTAGTGGACACCCGTTATAGATCCTCTATATCTCTCATTTAGTTTACATGATACGTTGCTCTGTTTGAAGACTACCATATTTGGTGAAACTACCAGTATCTTAGATATGTTTCATTGTTTTACAGGACCTGCTGGTGAATGGGGTACATGTATGTTAATAGTAGTTTTAACTAGGTATACGGCGTTGTTTAACTAGGTGTACGGCGTTGTTTAACTAGGTATATGGCGTTGTTTAACTAGGTGTATGGCGTTGTTTTGTTTAACAAGAAGTATGGCGTTGTTTAACTAGGTGTACGGCGTTGTTTAACTAGGTGTACGGCGTTGTTTAACTAGGTGTATGGCGTTGTTTTGTTTAACAAGGTGTATGGCGTTGTTTAACTAGGTGTATGGCGTTGTTTAACTAGGTGTATGGCGTTGTTTAACTAGGTGTATGGCGTTGTTTAACTAGGTGTATGGCGTTGTTTAACTAGGTGTATGGCGTTGTTTAACTAGGTGTATGGCGTTGTTTAACTAGGTGTATGGCGTTGTTTAACTAGGTGTATGGCGTTGTTTAACTAGGTGTATGGCGTTGTTTAACTAGGTGTATGGCGTTGTTTAACTAGGTGTATGGCGTTGTTTAACTAGGTGTATGGCGTTGTTTAACTAGGTGTATGGCGTTGTTTAACTAGGTGTATGGCGTTGTTTAACTAGGTGTATGGCGTTGTTTAACTAGGTGTATGGCGTTGTTTAACTAGGTGTATGGCGTTGTTTAACTAGGTGTATGGCGTTGTTTAACTAGGTGTATGGCGTTGTTTAACTAGGTGTATGGCGTTGTTTAACTAGGTGTATGGCGTTGTTTAACTAGGTGTATGGCGTTGTTTAACTAGGTGTATGGCGTTGTTTAACTAGGTGTATGGCGTTGTTTAACTAGGTGTATGGCGTTGTTTAACTAGGTGTATGGCGTTGTTTAACTAGGTGTATGGCGTTGTTTAACTAGGTGTATGGCGTTGTTTAACTAGGTGTATGGCGTTGTTTAACTAGGTGTATGGCGTTGTTTAACTAGGTGTATGGCGTTGTTTAACTAGGTGTATGGCGTTGTTTAACTAGGTGTATGGCGTTGTTTAACTAGGTGTATGGCGTTGTTTAACTAGGTGTATGGCGTTGTTTAACTAGGTGTATGGCGTTGTTTAACTAGGTGTATGGCGTTGTTTAACTAGGTGTATGGCGTTGTTTAACTAGGTGTATGGCGTTGTTTAACTAGGTGTATGGCGTTGTTTAACTAGGTGTATGGCGTTGTTTAACTAGGTGTATGGCGTTGTTTAACTAGGTGTATGGCGTTGTTTAACTAGGTGTATGGCGTTGTTTAACTAGGTGTATGGCGTTGTTTAACTAGGTGTATGGCGTTGTTTAACTAGGTGTATGGCGTTGTTTAACTAGGTGTATGGCGTTGTTTAACTAGGTGTATGGCGTTGTTTAACTAGGTGTATGGCGTTGTTTAACTAGGTGTATGGCGTTGTTTAACTAGGTGTATGGCGTTGTTTAACTAGGTGTATGGCGTTGTTTAACTAGGTGTATGGCGTTGTTTAACTAGGTGTATGGCGTTGTTTAACTAGGTGTATGGCGTTGTTTAACTAGGTGTATGGCGTTGTTTAACTAGGTGTATGGCGTTGTTTAACTAGGTGTATGGCGTTGTTTAACTAGGTGTATGGCGTTGTTTAACTAGGTGTATGGCGTTGTTTAACTAGGTGTATGGCGTTGTTTAACTAGGTGTATGGCGTTGTTTAACTAGGTGTATGGCGTTGTTTAACTAGGTGTATGGCGTTGTTTAACTAGGTGTATGGCGTTGTTTAACTAGGTGTATGGCGTTGTTTAACTAGGTGTATGGCGTTGTTTAACTAGGTGTATGGCGTTGTTTAACTAGGTGTATGGCGTTGTTTAACTAGGTGTATGGCGTTGTTTAACTAGGTGTATGGCGTTGTTTAACTAGGTGTATGGCGTTGTTTAACTAGGTGTATGGCGTTGTTTAACTAGGTGTATGGCGTTGTTTAACTAGGTGTATGGCGTTGTTTAACTAGGTGTATGGCGTTGTTTAACTAGGTGTATGGCGTTGTTTAACTAGGTGTATGGCGTTGTTTAACTAGGTGTATGGCGTTGTTTAACTAGGTGTATGGCGTTGTTTAACTAGGTGTATGGCGTTGTTTAACTAGGTGTATGGCGTTGTTTAACTAGGTGTATGGCGTTGTTTAACTAGGTGTATGGCGTTGTTTAACTAGGTGTATGGCGTTGTTTAACTAGGTGTATGGCGTTGTTTAACTAGGTGTATGGCGTTGTTTAACTAGGTGTATGGCGTTGTTTAACTAGGTGTATGGCGTTGTTTAACTAGGTGTATGGCGTTGTTTAACTAGGTGTATGGCGTTGTTTAACTAGGTGTATGGCGTTGTTTAACTAGGTGTATGGCGTTGTTTAACTAGGTGTATGGCGTTGTTTAACTAGGTGTATGGCGTTGTTTAACTAGGTGTATGGCGTTGTTTAACTAGGTGTATGGCGTTGTTTAACTAGGTGTATGGCGTTGTTTAACTAGGTGTATGGCGTTGTTTAACTAGGTGTATGGCGTTGTTTAACTAGGTGTATGGCGTTGTTTAACTAGGTGTATGGCGTTGTTTAACTAGGTGTATGGCGTTGTTTAACTAGGTGTATGGCGTTGTTTAACTAGGTGTATGGCGTTGTTTAACTAGGTGTATGGCGTTGTTTAACTAGGTGTATGGCGTTGTTTAACTAGGTGTATGGCGTTGTTTAACTAGGTGTATGGCGTTGTTTAACTAGGTGTATGGCGTTGTTTAACTAGGTGTATGGCGTTGTTTAACTAGGTGTATGGCGTTGTTTAACTACGTGTATGGCGTTGTTTAACTACGTGTATGGCGTTGTTTAACAAGGTGTATGGCGTTGTTTAACTAGGTGTATGGCGTTGTTTAACTAGGTGTATGGCGTCGTTTAACTAGGTGTATGGCGTTGTTATGGCGGACTATGTCGGCATGAGATGGTTCTGCGAGGAAAGGAATATAAACAAAAAGGAAACATGACATAAGACATAACAAAAAGGCAGTTTTAAAGCGGAACAGTTACTGAAAATCACTCCTTATTTACGAGATACTTATCTTCGTGGACTTTGCAGAGAGGCAAATTGCTACTTCAAAAAGCTCGCGAATATTTAGACAAGTGATCTATACGTTGTCGTTTATTTCGCAAATTAATATCTTAGTGAAAAGAAAAGTCGTGAAAATAGGTACAGATAAAATAGGTACACATGAAAATAAAGTGATTTCCAGTAACCACAGTCATATCTCACTCGACACAACTGTGTAGTTGATGGGAACTTCAAGACTCCACACATCATCCCGACAGACTTCCTTTAACTGGACGGAATATTGAAGAATACGTCACTTTTTATATACACACATACACTCTACATATAATATCCCTGATCCAACTTGAGAACAATATCGCCATGTTCATAACTATTGAACCTGCATACAGGACTTGTTTTTGTATCAACAATGAGTTTTAACAGTCACGAAATATATACGAAATGGACTGAAACGCTCAATTGTGTAATGAACCCCGTTGAGTGGTAACATAAACCTAGGCTATAAGATAGGGGTGAACCCCTTTAAGTGGTAGCATGAACCTAGGCTATAAGATAGGGGCGAATCCCTTTGAGTGGTAGCATAAACCTAGGCTATAAGATAGGGGCCCCCCCCTTTGAGTGGTAGCATGAACCTAGGCTATAAGATAGGGGCGAATCCCTTGCAGTGTTAGCATGAACCTAGACGATATGATAGAGGCGAACTGTTCATTGCATGTACAAGCAGAGGAAAGCCCTAATACTTTACTGCTGAGGAAAGGCATGTCATCAATATCGGGGTGGTGATGAACTGCAGACTACGAGATTATAAGAATACATGTAGTTTGAATACAGGAAGGACATCGATACCTGTCTGGCATATTCTTTAAACTTTCACAGAACGCTGTATATATTGACATGAAAGTGACATACTTCTTTGTGTACCATGTTTTCTATGAAGATTTGCACATGAACTGGAGAACAACGAACGGTTATGTCATGACGTATCCATACCTGAGCACTCGCCCTAAAAGGAATGGTGATCCCCAACATGTAACAGAACATTCCCGGATGGCGCCCTAATGGAAACAAGCACGAGGTGAGGGCGCCATCTAGTGAATACATGTACATCTCCTTAAACAATTAAACAAACACACGAGATATCCAAAGTTCTATAGGGGCGCAGCAGTAATTGTTTTATCACAGTTTGATATAAATATAACCGGACAAAATATTATAACGAAATATAAACAATTGCTTTGAAAAATCTAATTTGAAAATAATATATAAAGGTCAGTTGATAATAAACTATGTGTAATTAACGATTCCTAATAAACGAAACTAAAGTTCTTCCATCTGTGTTTGATGCCCTCCCGTTTTTGCAGCTCCATGCGCTGGGCGTGTATCGTTTCCGAGATCCACTCCTGATGGATAGTGAAGGTGGCGGGACGTCTGGGGATAGTGTTGTAAAAGAAGGTATCCATGTTTTCCATCTTGACCTTTGGACCGTCCCGCTCGATCTCTGGTTCCGGGACAGTCACGTAGTACGGCAGACGCTTGGATAGTGTCTTCTTCCTGTAACACGAACATTAATACGTGAGTGGTAGTATTAAACTCCGCCTCGTGTTGTATCGACCTGTATCCTATACCTTTGTGACGTCACGTGGAAGCAATATGATGACGTAACCAAGGTATTGGTACACAGATCAACATATCACAATACATTTGCAGCAGGTGGACAAATAGTATTTTGTCTAGACACTGTAATGCTTTAATTTTCACAAAAATAAGAAAACGTTACACATAGATTACCCATGGCCATAACACATCATTACCATTCCCAAAATTATAAGTTCTTATATTACGTCAAACATAGTTAATGTACCTTGTTTTCTTTTAAAATTATAGTTATTATGTTACGTGCATACACTAATACCACACGAGGACTTAGTTACCATAGAAACGCTTATACAAATAATCAACACATATTAAACCAGAGTTCCCCGTATAGTTAAACACAGGTATGACATAATAGGTGATACTGACATCGCGTGTTAAGGACCACCATTAGTGATAGAGGATTTGCGAGCATCACAGCCGGAAGTATGATAGCTTTCTGTTCTAGATCTTTCGTTATATAAATGGCTTATTTCGCTTTGAAACATGTTGGTGGTTCTGAACATGAAATGTCAGTTTTAAAGGCGATGAACTTCACAAGATCAAGCAAGAAAAGGACGAACCCAAAACTATTTTAAATCACACCTGTTAATAAAACAGACCAAACCGTAGAAATCCAAATACCTACCAGCCATACAAACAAAACATGCCATTCGAAACCATTTAGTAAAACACACACACATTAAGCTGATTACTGACATATTGTTGTTAAACAAAATAATATCAGAATATGTTAGAAATTAGTTAAATTAACTGTAAAAAAAGAAGCGGTTATAATGAGAAAACGTGGGAAAATACAAAATGGTTACACAATATCTACAGAATATAGCAGGTATAGGTTCATGCATGATAAACGGTAGGTATGTAAGTGATGTTACGATAGTGTATAGGTAGGATGCTATGAGGCTAGCGGATGGGAGGCGTTATATACAGCAGCTAGCTAGGGCACTGTCTTACTTTAATTTGTATGGATCCCCATGAACTTCGAACCTCCACCCGTATTCTTTGACATTTTTGTCATAAATTTCCGCCGTGGTAGGGCGGCAAGTAGGTTCTTCCGGTATGTAATATACTTCCGGGGCAGGTGATGAGGGGGGCACGGGCACACTGCCCTCCTTCGGTATATGGGCCTGATACACCTCCACAGGTGAGCGAGTTGGCCCAGCTGACTTGACTGGGCGCTTAGGCGCCTGCGCTCGGTCACGTCGCATCACAGCACTCTTAATTCTGTCTCGTCGCGCCTGTTTCTGTTCCTCCTTTGGTGTTTCTTCTTTAGGTGGATAAGGGGTAGGGGTCGGTAAAGTCTGAGAGCTGGGCGTTTCCCCAGCCTCCGTCTCCGACACACTGCTGGTAGCCCAGCATTGGAGGGGTGTGGGAAGCTCTAAACGAGCAACCCTTTTAAAATTATATAGAGGTGCACTCTTTGCACGCACCTGCAGTCCGGAATCCCGACCGGATTTAGACGACGTACTGGACGTCGGTCTGTGTTTAGTCGGCGTCGGCGTCGGTTGGTACGGTTTTGGTGTTCGAGGAGATGGTGGGTTGGGCGCCGTGTAATATTTACTGTCCCGGAACTTGTACATCGCCTCCAATTCTGTAACGAAACACACATAGATAATATCGTTTGTAGCACCATGAAAGTTGTCACTATATTAGGCGGCACATAAAGGCAATGAATAAAAACTATTAGGATTTTATTATTCAACTTCTCTTTAAGCAGGGAAACGTTGTTCTGATAACAATTATCTCCAATAACTATAACAAAATTCTCAACTCTAAGCCAGTGTGGCTACATGGATGTATATATATAGCGTTATTTACCATATGCTGAGGGCACGCCCAGTCTCCTCTCCGTGTACACATCCCGTACAGCCGGGTACCATCCGTACGTGTGTTCCTTCATCCCGGGATGTTCGGGCAGCTCGGGCAGAGAAAATCTGTAACACATAACAAAGGATCACTTGTAAAACTATCACATAGAACACTTACAACACATGCTTAGCATTAGCTTCAAAGGATAGAATACCAAACCTAGTTTGTATAACTTATCAGCAAACTTACAACACACACTTCTCATAAGCTTATCAAGAATACCAAACGTAGCTTGTAAGGATAGAATACCATAGGTAACTTGTAAGGATAGGATATCAAACGTAGCTTGTAAGGATAGAATACTAAACGTAGCTTGTAAGGATATAATACCAAACGTAGCTTGTATGGATAGAATACCAAACGTAGCTTGTAAGTATAGAATACCAAACGTAGCTTGTAAGGATAGAATACCAAACGTAGCTGGTAAGGATAGAATACCAAACGTAGCTGGTAAGGATAGAATACCAAACGTAGCTTGTAAGGATATAATACCAAACGTAGCTTGTAAGGATAGCATACCAAAGGTAGCTTGTAAGGATAGCATACCAAACGTAGCTTGTAATGATAGAATACCAAACGTAGCTTGTAAGGATAGAATACCAAACGTAGCTTGTAAGACTTACTGTAAATAAACCTACAACACATATTAAACGACAGCTTGTATGACATGTTATTGGGTAGGGAAATTCACCACGCCTTAGCATAAGTCTTGAAACTACACAGGATTGAACACTTTCTAATATAAGGATTTTTGTGATATTTATCAGTCTTTGATATTTGTGATGATCAGTACTTTAGTGCTTGTATACAACTCTGTACATTCAGTTAGATTCCCCCTGTAATATTGCTCAACTGAGGGGGAAAAGCTAACAAAATATGTACTCGTGAACGACCTTGACCCTATAGTGTCCCCTATCAGATCGGATTTGTCATGACTGGGTAACTTAATCGAACACATCGATCCAAAAGTTCATTGTCCTTTGAGAGGACGTCTAATATCATAAACATTATTCTACAGTCAAATTTCAACTGTTTTTGATCGCGTGTTTGAAATTTGATCACTTTGTTTATGAAAATGAACATCAGCATGGTTTAAAAAATCATGTATTTTCTCAAATCTCAAATTCGCACCACGGCAGAAAAAAAGGCATAACACTGCGCCCCTACCCAAGTTACGACTAGAAACGGTTTTAATTTTACTGGGGGTGAAAGGGGAAATAAACACCATGGAAATTGATCGTTTTACCGATTCCTGTCCGACATGATCCGGCCCCGGATTATGTGATCATCGATAAGTCACAGACGCCGTTAACGTCACTGGTTTCTCTATAAACAACAGATGGTAGGTATACAAAACAAATACCTTATCATAATCTAATCGAAATTTAACGGGTATTTCACCCACTAGTTTGCTACCGTGGGCGGCTTCTATCCGACCACTCTATCCTATTACTACATATACCAGAAATCAACGGGAAAGTCAAAGCTTTTTAATACAAATCAGTCTTACACTGTACGTAAATACAGAAATTTCGTCATCAATAACATATCAGTTCAAAACTGTACGTAATTACAGGCCAGTTGTTAAAAGTTAATAATTACAGTAAAGTTGTAAAATGTTCGTAATTACAGGTCAGTCGTAAAATGTACGTAGCTACAGGTAAGTTGTAAAAATGTACGTTATAACAGGTAAGTTGAAAAAAACCGTGCGTAATTACAGGTAAGTTGTAAAATGTACGTAATTACAGATTAGTTGTAAAACGTGCATGATTACAGTTAAGTTGTAATAATATGCGTATAATGTAATTACAGGCCAGTCGTAAAATGTGCGTAATTACAGGTCAGTCGTAAAATGTGCGTAATTATAGGTCAGTCGTAAAATGTACGTAAGTACAGGTTATTCGTAAAATGTGCGAATTATAGGTCAGTCGTAAAATATTTGTCAATACAGGTAGGTCGTACAATTACGTAATTACAGGTAAGTTGTACATGCACAAAATAGTAACAACCTTATCACGGTTGGTAATTGTAGTTAGAATCCATTAACAACCACAGATTATTTCTATGACATTTGTAGTCGAAACATTAATTGATCTATGGTAATAACTGAACGAGTGTAATTTGAGACTTATGTCACACTTTGTGACTCTAAATTATATAGGTATAAAACATTATGACTAAATGAGTGTATGTTAAACAAAAACAAATAATAATCTATTTACGCTACTTCTCCGAATTCCCACGGCGATGCCATATTTATATCCACCGGATGTAAAGGGATGTCTCCGCTACTTATTTCATATATAACGTTCCTACGAAAACACTTTGAAATTTTTAAACATCCATCTTTTATGAAATAAAAACACAACTTATGTCCCCAGCGCGGAGCAGGAGAATGAGATAAGTGTTATATCTATATAATCGTAGTGCCCAAACAAGGTAGACTGAAAAACATTTTTTAAATTCATGATTTTTAATTAAACTTGATGCGATTGTAAAACTCCACACGTGTGCATTCACCATATTACAGGATGTCACTCAGGGCTGTGTTCCCGCGTCTGTGACGTCCACATATCTATTAAATAGATTTTGAAATTGTCGATATCTACACAATGGGTATCAACTAGTGTTTGGTTCATTCGCGCTTCTATTGTTTAGTGCTATATTCCATCAAGCACACGAGTACTGTGTATGTGGTTTGTAAGAGCAATCGCCATTTCACCCTAACAAGAAATATTATATTATCTCCTCCGGGATCTCATACCAAAGTTCTGTGATAACATCACTCAGACTGATAAACATCGGACGGTCAATTATAGCACCGGGTAATTAGGCACGTTTAATTACCAAGAGTTTAATTAGTATATAATAACTGTTTGATATTTGTTTCGGAGCTGAGGGGGTGGTCTGATCACATGCTTTATTTTTGGATTCCGTGGGATTTGAAAAAAGAAAACACAACAAAAATGTACATACATTAAATATTTTATCAGATCACATTGATAATAAATTATCATGTAACTTACTCTATCATTATGTTTTTCTTGACACTATACACCACCAAATCAGTATACATACTATATGTATAATATATAATGTGATGGTCAATAGTCGCTTGTATTTCTCGGCCAGCCGATTTCATGCCGCGGTGTCTTGAGTTCGGACCCGGATAGGGGCACGCGTACGAGTCATACATGAATTGTTTTCCTCGATCCGTAATGTGTGTTTCAGCGTTTCTAATAAGTGTATGTTGATTCGAAGGTTTAAGATAGGAACTTGCTGTCACAATTGTACTTCATGTGATGTACATTCTCTTAAAATCTCGCGAGAATTCTCGATAATCACTCATTTCTATGACTTTAAAATCAAAGTACACTCGTCTTTAAAACTGTATGCTCCCCATAGATTTCAAACACGACCACAACCCAGAACACAATTACTGTCCGTGTAATCATTGTGAAATCAACTCTCATACCTGGTATATAATGGTTATTACGTGTAATTGAGCTAACTGTTCGATTGTTCTCAGTAAGCGAGAGTCGACTGAATTCATATATGACCCACAAACAAACCCCATGAGGTGATGTTACGTACTTAGTTTACACTGATTTTTCTTCCTGTGATACAAAAGCATGAACAGAATTAAGGAACTAGCATAAACACGACGGTGATGGAGCGAGAACGCGTTTTCGACGTTAGGTTTGTAATTTGGCCCTAAACCGGCCACCATAATAAACACTTATACAAAATCTGTTTCATTAAACTACGCACTTGTCTGATATTTCAAAGGATTCAAGGGCCTATAGTTTGCTAAACGTACAACTATTTTTTTTTTCACTTCAAATGAATATTGATGGTTATGTAAATCATCTCGAACTTCATGTATTATTTCAGAGTAGTCTGGTCATCAAGGCGTTATATATTGAATACATTCCGTTGGACTTATTAAAAGTCAAGTTCAGAAAACCGTTCCATTCAATTTGTATGATTGTGGCCACGAAGGGTGAGAGTCCGAACTGGGCCAGAAAGAACACCGATTATTATAATGTAATATTTCTTTAGCTCGTAACAAGTCCATTGTCCCTTTAATGGTTATGACGGTAGCCTCCACCCATGTTTAATGTAAACAAACCAAGACAGCACCAGTGTAGGACTTTACATTGGCATAACCTCAAGTGTATGAGCACAAGATCAATACACAACGGAATGGTAAGATAAATCGATTAATAATATATATCATATACGAGTTTATCTGTGGCAGTCCTGTGTTTCTAGGGTCAGCACCCAGGGTCAATGGGGCGACTAACAGTGCCGGATACCGCTCACCGCCACAACGGACCCATGCTTAAATATCGCCTGAATGACATTTTTGTCGATTTCACAAATGAAATATATTCTATAGATGTAGCTAAATCAAACTGGAGTTAAACGTGACTTGGATAGTATCGGCAATCAATAAGAAAAACGTTAGGGCAGAATATATTACTCTCACCTTCATACTTCAATAAGTACGGGATTTAAACGCCTGAACGAAATAAAAATTCTTACTACAAACAAACGTTCTCGACAAAGAGTTGCAAACGGTACGCAAACGATGTGGGGAAGTTATCGACACTTTGTTAAGTTTAAATATGACTTTAAGACTCAGATAATTATATTAGTGTCAAAATGTTTCTGTATAAACCTAAATGTACACATTTTAAAAGGTGGAGAAGTAAACCTTTCGTAACGGAGAGAGGTTCACGAACAGGATATAATCGACATATTTTTCTGTATCATATGTAATTTCATGTTTTCCATTTGGTGTTCGTGTCAGACTATTCTCCGTCGCATATGTACAAAATAATATTAGAACATGTCGTTGCTTATTGGATGGAGTAAATATGATATGTACACAAAGGTGTATGTTTGCATTTAAAAAGGTAAATAGTCCTAATATAGATGTGTGTGTTTCAATGGTTGCCCAGACATGTGCGTGCATATCATTTTATTTACATGTCTGCACTATTTGATCATCTCAATAAGCTCCATAAGATTTGAGTAAGTTTACTTCATGAATAATTTACCGTTTTAAGATAAGATTTCAAGTAAAGCAATCACCATACTCCTACAAACTGTCTATACTTAGAAGTTACAGTGCTGTATGGTCAGGCACGGCGTACACGACGTTCGTCGTCATAAACCTCACATCTACACCTACCCAAGGTGCTCCAGTACTTTGTTACCAAGCTCACATTTCCCTAGAGCCTCCGCAAGGATTCGAACCCTGGACCAGACAAACCACCAGATTATTCAGTACAATGTAAATAACCCTACAGCCGAGTAAGTAACAACTCCTAAATCTCGCAAGAGACAAACAAAACAATAAATATATACATTTGTAAGTTGTCGTTCTTAAAATATTCTGTTTATTGTTTTAGACACAACAAAAGTGGGGTATAATCATTAAACATTCAGGAACCGTCGGCATTTTCTGTAAACGAGATATTTTCTTGTTTACAGAAAGTGCCGACGGTTCCCGATTGTGTGACGTTAAATTAACATGGATCGAAATATATAATGTTTTATGATGCCAGATCGCTCTCGCCGAATACCAAATGTACATGTGTGCACAGCGTGATCTGACAGAATGTGGACTTTGAGCATTGTCCTTAAGCCTACTGTAATACCTTTTACATACAATCTACCTAAACCATCGTTAACTAGGTATCAATATACATACATTTTTGTATATAGGGTCAGTTGGACTCTGGATACGTTCGGCTAACTTTGCGTTATGTGCGAAATCCCGGAATTTTAAGGTCATATGGCCATAAGGTCATAAAAAGCCATGCACGTGCCATGAAGATTTTGAGATGTGATAAGGGAAAAAAGAACCGATCTTGCCCCGGCCTTTCCTATTATAGAAACATGTCGCTCCTGGTGCTTTCTAACCACGTGACATTGGACACGAACATGCTCTTCCTGTATAAAGAATGACTCGGTTTCATAACTCTAAAACTTGTTTCAAATTATTTTGGTTGTAAAACTGATATTGTCGTGCAGCAAATACAGTGTTGTTTAAACTCCCTATATTTTATTACAGTAATCCATGATATTAAGACTGAATCGTATTTATACTTCTATAACAGTGATGTTAATGCCGTTTAAAAGTCTGTTTCCGATACTGGTAGTGAGAATATACTCACTATTTACCTAACATTAGTAGGAAGGCCACATACAGGCTCGTGGAGTATATAGATCTGGCCGTAAACATAATCAGACACATATAAGATATCTAGAATTGAGAAGGCGTGCTTCATTTCGGATCGTCACTTTCTTCGGCTTGACGAGGAACTCGAAGGTGACATGTATTATTTTTCTTCTGTTGAATCCAACCCAGTATAACATCCATATGTACCGGTCAGTATCAAATTATTTACTAACATTGGCCGAAATATTGAACTAGACAACATGTGTTTTAATAATTTTTAATTTTGCTACTGTTTTATGACTCATCGATATTTAAATAATTTAGGACCAATAAATAGGCCTAGCCCTATCAACCACAGAGTTGATCGATGTGTTTCAATACAAATGAACACTGATATTTGTCCGTCTCTTAGGCAACAACGCTTATCGAATTAAAACAACACAGTAATTACTTGATCGTCCAATAAAGATGTTGTATTAAGCGAGTTGTCAATTTCAGGCATTGCTTCTGCTGCTGACAATGGTCTTCGAACTCTTAGTTGCTACGCGACGGTCTCTACCGAAAGAGTCTGTTTAACGTTGACCGTCAGAGTGAGTGGGATGTTTGCTCTGGTGTTACCTTTTCCGCCTTACACATCACTTGAAGAGATATTGATAAAGAACATGACAGGTATCGCTACTATCGACATTAAAAATCAATGCACATCGCCTGCTGCTCGGAGCACCTTGTGGATCACAACCTAGTGTTATACTTGCAATGCTTGGAACCCTTCAGTCGAACTACCGGTGTTAACCCGTCCGAGAGCATGTCGAGTGACACGGCTACGTAATGGTTATAGGGGAAGTGTTATCAGCAACAATTCATAAAACGTAATGCTGACTCCCAACAAAAAATAAAACAACCTGTTCGACATATTATCAAACAAACAGTGAAAAAAATTGGTTTGAACGATATAATATAAAAAACCAAGTTATCCAAATGTTATTTGTTGTAATTTTAGTCACGAAATTCTTCGTTTCCAATCAGTTTCCAATTATTTATTTGCTATGTTTAGATGCAGATTTTATCTGTTATCATGGGTAGTATTTTTTCTATGTTAACATCTTCTTCGTCACGACGCCCAATAGGCCATGCCCCGACCCTTCTGTCTATGCTCTTCCCCTATCCCATTTATCCATGCCCCCTACTAAACCCCTCTCCGCTCNCAATGCTCCCCCTGTCCCATTTGTTCATGCCCCTACAGCGTCTCCTCTGTCCATGCCATTCCCGTGTCCTCTCTGTCCATGCCCTTCACATGTCCCCTTTGTCCATGCCCCCTTCTCTGCCCCTCCTCTGTCCATGCCTATCTCGTGTCCCCTCTGTCCGGGTTCCTCCCCTGTCCCCTCTGTTCACGCCAATCCCGCGTCTCCTCTGATGATGCCTTCTTCTCTGTCCCCTCTGTTCATGCCCTTCCCGTGTCCCCTCTGTCCATGCCCCTCCCGTGTTTCCTCTGGCCATGTCCATCTCGTGTCCCCTCTGTCCATGTTCCTCCCCTGTCCCCTCTGTCAATGCTCCCCCTGTCCCATTTGTTCATGCCCCTACAGCGTCTCCTCTGTCCATGCCATTCCCGTGTCCTCTCTGTCCATGCCCTTCACATGTCCCCTTTGTCCATGCCCCCTTCTCTGCCCCTCCTCTGTCCATGCCTATCTCGTGTCCCCTCTGTCCGGGTTCCTCCCCTGTCCCCTCTGTTCACGCCAATCCCGCGTCTCCTCTGATGATGCCTTCTTCTCTGTCCCCTCTGTTCATGCCCTTCCCGTGTCCCCTCTGTCCATGCCCCTCCCGTGTTTCCTCTGGCCATGTCCATCTCGTGTCCCCTCTGTCCATGTCCCTCCCCTGCCCCCTCTGTCCACGCCAATCCCACGTCTCCTCTGATGATGCCCCCTTCTCTGTCCCCTCTTGATCTGTCCTTACCAATCCCGTGTCCCCTCTGTCCATGTCCCTCCCATGTTCCCTCTGTCCGAGCCAATCCCGCGTATCCTCTGATCATGCCCTCTTCTCTGTCCCTCTGACTTTGCCTTTCCCGTGTCCCCTCGGTCCATGTCCCTCCCTTGTCTCCTCTGTCCACGCCCCTCCCGCGTCTCCTCTGTTTATACCCTCTTCTCTGTCCCCTCTGTCCCTACCCCTTTCGCTATGCCCCGGTCATGACAACTGTGCCATGTCCTTGGGATCGATACGACATGATTCCTACAATCAATACATCACAAACTCGCTCATCCTCCTATTAAATCTGTGACACCAAACATAAAATCACCGGTAACATCGTTTTACAGTTATGTTACTTTCAATGTCACCATAAAGTCGGGACTCTATGACAATTAACTGTAGATGGCTATATGATACTGTCAATGTTCAACAATAACGACAATTTGAGAATAGCAATGATCTAAACCGGAAGTTCATAAAGAGTCTGTAGCAACGCATCCAGATTACCGGAAGTTTTCAGTCATCCTACACGACACAAAAGCGAAAGTCGACTTCTCTGATGCCATTCAGATAACTTAAAAGTAACATCACGTAGTCAGGAAGGAGACAATTGGAACAAGTACTATAAACTTAGGGGTGCCTTTATACATTTGTATGTCACGTGACTTTGGTATCTAGGCTATATTGCTAAAAGCAAATTATCATGAAACTATGCAAAGTAATGCAAGGAATCCAGTCCCCACCGTTCAAACAATGTAGCCATGGTGACAATGTTTTTCACATGTAACAATAAAGAAAATAACACCACAAGATGCATAAGTATAGCAAGTTTGTTGAATATAGGTGAAATACTAAGCGGGGTTATGTCGAAAAACAATAATTCTGAATATAATGAGGCACACTACCGGATTTAAGTACGTGACACTTTGTCCTCCAAAGAGATACTCAAAGAGTAGCTGGAAGAGGATATGAGATATGTCCAGACAAACTGACGCAAGGACTGACGGACAGAGTACAACCCTATAGTCCCCTGTTAGTGCCGGTGAAGGCTAGTACATGGAACTGTGTTGTGTTTGAGATGCGTATGAGACATCAAGAGGGAGTGTAGTAAGATATGTTAGGCGATACATTTCCCTCGTCTTTTATAATCCCTACCTTACATAAATACTAACAGAAAAAGAGGAGGACTCCTTACTGTGGAGTACCAGAGTCATATGAAGACTGTACTAGGTTCGTGTAGAAGAGAATACCCCATCAGTGTTTACAAGTAATGTTGTTATGTGTTCGATAAAAATCGCGTGCAACTTGCATCATTTAAGTGGAAACCAAACAAGTCTTTGTTATAACATCCAGTCTTTAAACCTAATGGTTACGTAACACTGTAGTAAGGACATGAATGCGCCTGTTTTGTCACTGCCTGACTACTATTTAGTACTGAACTGTAAACTAAACATGTACTTCTATAGCGCTTGCAAATCATACTATACAGTTCAGTGCTAGTTAAGGGACAACAATGTAAAATGATATCAACGAAAGAAGCCTAGATAAAAGTTGTTTTATGAGAATCTGCTTAAGTAAGTAATTATAACGGTTACTGTAACAAGTCCAGCTATTCTTAAACTCCGGATAACAGTGTCATACCCCGCTAACCTTTAACCCCTGGTATAGTGTTATCCCCCACTAAACTTTAACCCCTGATATAATGTTATACCCCACTAACCTTTAACCTCTGGTAAAATGTTATACCCCGCTAACCTTTAAACCCTGGTATAGTGTTATACCCCACTAACCTTTAAACCCTGGTATAGTGTTATACCCCGCTAACCTTTAACCTCTGGTATACTGTTACACCCCACTAACCTTTAACCCCTGATATAATGTTATCACCCACTAACCTTTAACCCCTGAATTAATGTAATACACCACAAACCTTTAACCTCTGGTATACTGTTATACCCCACTAACCCTTAACCTCTGGTATAATGTTATACCTCACTAACCCTTAACCTCTGGTATAATGTTATACCCCACTAGCCTTTAACCTCTGATATACTAGCCTTTAACCCCTGATATAATATCATACCCCGCTAAAGTTCAACCCCTGGTATAGTGTTATACCCCGCTGACATTATAACACTTGGTAAAATGTCATATCCAACCATTCTTCGACCTCCTAAAGAATGTTATACACGCCAACATTTATGTCACGGTAAAGTGTTATACCCCGGCGAACTTAAACTGTAGTTAACGTAAATATACCGAGGTAATATACTATAAACCCTGCTTTTCCGTACTGTGTCAGGTTCTCCTACAGACGTGTGTGTTACATGTAATATCTCCGTGAGTATTACCTACCTGGTCGCCAGGTGAATGTGTTTAGGTGTGTACAGGTAAATACTATTACACACATCTCGTTGTTTGGAAGACTTTACATAAATAAACCTTCCCTTGACAGTCAAACTGTGTTGAGTATGGCACGGTTGTAAACATAATGGTATTCGATACAACACTGTAACAAACAACACAGCAATGTAACAAACAACACAGCACTGTAACAAACAACACACCACTGTAACACACAACACACCACTGTAACAAACAACACAGCAATGTAACAAACAACCCAGCACTGTAACAAACAACACACCACTGTAACACACAACACACCACTGTAACAAACAACACAGCAATGTAACAATCAACACAACACTGTAACAAACAACACAACACTGTAATAAACAACACAACACTGTAACAAACAACACAGCAATGATACAAACAACACTGTAACAAACAACACAGCACTGTAATAAACAACACACCACTGTAACAAACAACACACCACTATAACAAACAACACAGCAATGTAACAAACAACACAGCAATGTAACAAACAACACAGCACTGTAACAACCAACACAGCAATGTAACAAACAACACAGCACTGTAACAAACAACACAGCAATGTAACAAACACCACACCACTGTAACAAACAACACAGCAATGTAACAATCAACACAACACTGTAACAAACAACACAACACTGTAATAAACAACACAACCCTGTAACAAACAACACAGCAATGTAACAAACAACACAACACCGTAACAAACAACACAACACTGTAACAAACAACACAGAAATGTTACAAACAACACTGTAACAAACAACACAGCACTGTAATAAACAACACACCACTGTAACAAACAACACACCACTATAACAAACAACACAGCAATGTAACAAACAACACAACACCGTAACAAACAACACAACACTGTAACAAACAACACAACACTGGAACAAACAACACAGCAATGTAACAAACAACACAACACCGTAACAAACAACACAACACTGTAACAAACAACACAGCAATGTTACAAACAACACTGTAACAAACGACACAGCACTGTAACAAACAACACACCACTGTAACACACAACACACCACTGTAACAAACAACACAGCAATGTACCACACAACACAACACTGTAACAAACAACACAACACTGGAACAAACAACACAGCAATGTAACAAACAACACACCACTGCAACAAACAACACACCACTGTAACAAACAACACAGCAATGTAACAATCAACACAACACTGTAACAAACAACACAACACTGGAACAAACAACACAGCAATGTAACAAACAACACAGCACTGTAACAACCAACACAGCAATGTAACAAACAACACAGCACTGTAACAACCAACACAGCAATGTAACAAACAACACAGCACTGTAACAAACAACACAGCAATGAAACAAACAACACACCACTGTAACAAACAACACAGCAATGTAACAAATAACACAGCAATGTAACAAACAACACAGCAATGCTACAAACAACACAACACTGTAACAAACAATACAGCACTGTAACAAACACAGCAATGTTACAAACAACACAGCAATGTAACAATAAACAACGACCACACAATGTAACGAAACCCAAGAAAACTTGAAAACAAACACAATGTAACAAACAACACAACAATGTAACGAAACCCAAGAAAACTTAAAAACAGACACAATGTAATCAAACAACACGACAATGTAATAACAGAACAATGTAATAACAGGACAATGTAACAACAAAACATTGTAACAAACGACAGAACGAAGTTATTACAAACGACAGAACGAAGTTATTACAAACAACAGCACGAAGCATAACATAACACAGCAACATACGACAAAATACAAATGATGTAACCAGGACAAAATTACGCAAAGAAAGGAAAGGGACAATACAACAATGTTACAGTCAAGGGGAATTATTTATGCTTGTTATATGGACTGCTACTCAGAAGTAAAAGTTATCGTGCAGATGAGTTACCATAAAATGTTTGTCATGCGAACGAGCAATACACTGTACATTTGATTTATCAAAGCTGACACACTCAGGTTATAGTAATAGAAAACGCACCCGATATAGGAACGTGTTGTAATTAAAACGCAAAATTATATTTAAAATTTCTGGCACGAAATTAGTTGTGGAACGTCGAGAAGCAAACAACCCACTAACGTATAGCGTTGCCCATTTGTTTGAGTACGGTCCTACAAACCATCCGACACATTGTCGCACCTGTATGTGTACCTGGGATAGATTAACGTGGCGTGGAGATAATATATAAGGTATGTGTAAACATCCCTGTCGCAATACCTTATGACACGAGAGGAGCTGAAGGGTGTATTTGTTTCAATAAGGAGGGAAAACAGATAGCGACCGTGTAAGACAGACAACCACACTGGTCTGTAAATCTCAGGCCTCTGACTACCATACAGTGAACGTATACACTCAGGCCTCTGACTAACATATAGTGAACGTATACACTCAGGCCTCGGACTAACATACAATGAACGACTAACATACAGTGAACGTATACATTCAGGCCTCTGACTAACATACAGTGAACGAATACACTCAGGCCTCTGACTAACATACAGTGAACGTATACACTCAGGCCTCTGACTAACATACAATGAACGAATACACTCAGGCCTCTGACTAACATATAGTGAACTTATACACTCAGGCCTCTGACTAACATATAGTGAACGTATACACTCAGGCCTCTGACTAACATCATACAATGAACGAATACACTCATGCCTCTGACTAACATACAGTGAACTTATACACTCAGGCCTCTGACTAACATACAGTGAACGTATACATTCAGGCCTCTGACTAACATACAATGAACGACTAACATACAGTGAACGTATACACTCAGGCCTCTGACTAACGTACAGTGAACGTATACACTCAGGCCTCTGACTAACATACAGTGAACGTATACATTCAGGCCTCTGACTAACATATAGTGAACGTATACACGCAGGCATCTGATTAACATACAACAAACGTATACACTCAGGCCTCTGACTAACATACAGTGAACGTATACACTCAGGCCTCTGACTAACATACTGTGAACGTTTACACTCAGGCCTCTGACTAACATATAGTGAACTTATACACTCAGGCCTCTGACTAACATATAGTGAACGTATACACTCAGGCCTCTGACTAACATATAGTGAACATATAGTGAACAACTGCTTTCTGTCGTTGTGTACTATATAACCGACTTTTTCATCCTTTATCGCCCTTATTCTACTAGCTTAACAGATTAATGTCTTAACTTCGACATATGTTTATCCTTCACCAGCGAATATTAAATCAAAATTTGCGGGAAAAATGACATTTGCTTATACCAACATGTCTTTTGACTATCTATATGACCCTTTGACCACACACAAATGACCCATTGACCACACATAAACATAAAACGTTTTTTACCAATCCGGATATAGTGCAGATTTCATTTGTCAGAATTGCTCTTACATGGGTTTTGGAAAGTCAACTATCATAACCTTTCTTGAAATGGGATAAAGGGCATCTCAATCGACATGTAAAGTCTTTTTCATTTGCGTTGTTGACATCTACCACATACAATACATTTTTTTCACTGATCAGTAATTGCCGTATAGTTGATTCACGTACCTTAAGTTTTTTAGATCTGCGGTCATTCTGATATCCAATCTTGTTTAACTTACAGATGTAGATGTCAACTCACACCGATTTTGTTACAGAGCATGTGTATTCCACTCTTTCAAATTAAGATAAAGCATTCCTGGACAGACGAGTTACACATCCGTAATCGGAGGCCACTAAGGATATAACACAATACACCGATCAGGTCCTCAGAACACGGTGGAAAAAAAACCCGGGCAAAAATAAATCACAAAACACCCGTTAACTGACACTGCGACATGGTACGTGTACGATATATATAGAGGAGCAGGAAGCTATCGTTTAACCGTTTGTGTCTCCGAATGACTCCGTTGCTACCAAACAGTCACATCATGCACGTCTATTGCAAGGTTGGATTGGTAAGTTAGAAGCCGACTGAACCCCGCCCCTATCTGTCAGTTGCCGTGTCATTCCCTGAGATTCACTATTATTGTATCTAAATTCAAAACCATTTTGTTATTGAATAGTAAAATTGATATAACGATGATGTCGGTAATTCCTATATGCCATTCTGAACTCCTTTGTTGGTATTGTTCCCTCAGTAATGTGCCATTCTGAACTCTTTTGTTGGTATTGTTCCCTCAGTAATGTGCCATTCTGAACTCCTTTGTTAGGTATGGTCTCTCAGTAATGTGCCATTCTGAACTCTTTTGTTGGTATTGTTCCCTCAGTAATGTGCCATTCTGAACTCTTTTGTTAGGTATGTTCTCTCAGTAATGTGCCATTCTGGACTCCTTTGTTGGTATTGTTCCCTCAGTAATGTGCCATTCTGAACTCCTTTTTTGGTATTTTGTTCTCTGAATATATGCCATTTCGAACTCGAAAGCTTGCCAAGTAAGTAAGAGTATTTTATTTCTGTTTGGCCTAGGTACTTAAATATGTCTGAAGGTCTTAACACTTTGATACCATATAGGTATAGAGTACCATGGTACCTATAGTCTGTCAGTGTCAATGACACGCTAATTGCAGATCGCGCGTGTTATACTATTGTACCTTAATAGGTAAGGTCATACCCTATTGTATCCCATTCTCTATAACGACTTCTGATAATACTTAAACGCTCTACACCTTTGTGATATCAGATAAACTTCAAATTAGGTGCAATTTCGAAATGATTTTAATATTTTCTTCAAACATAGTTGACGATTTCGGATTGGCTCCAGGTATTTTTTTTCTGTGATATTTTAATTATATGATCGGTCGACAACCATTCAACCTTATGACAGAGTGTAATTGTTCAAATTGGCATTGAAAAAAGATGTGTAAATGGTAACAATGACAGTTTTTCGATCATTTTGTCAATCTTGGATTTCGGAAACCTTCTCTTGGATGATGATTGTGATGACGACGGTGACGGTGGCAGGCGACGCGGCGGCGCCGGCGGAAATGACGACCGTAATGGTGGCAGGAGGCGTGACAGTGGAGATAACGTCGACGACAGTTGTGGGCGGCGCGGCGGCGGACATGAAGACGGCGACCTTACATGTGACTGTAAAACACTTGGTTGTATAGTAGTGACAAGGTTCGAGTGTACTGTACTCCCGGTTTTGTTTAGCCAACACTTCAGTTGTCCTGGTCCTCTCACAACTCACAGAACACCGAACAGAAGCAATTCCTGTTTTTAATTACCGACAGATATATTCAACAGAGTTGTCTTTTGTAAGTGGCACTTAACTGTAAATTAAATCCCAAATATGAAAACAAGTTTGTCTTTAAACACGGGGGCTATTTAGGTCGGTGTTGGGTGTCTATTGCATGCTTGGCTTGGCTCTAATATAGGTTTCGCTAGGCAAACACAAAGACAATTTTCTAAAATGGTTTGAACTAAAATAGGTATGGGTAAATAGAGAAACTTAAAAACCATTTCCTTCGGTATGGTAACCGCGGATGATTGATCACAGTCCGTGACTTGCTTTACGACTCTTTTCTATTACTGGGCCTATATTTGCCTCAATTGATGACAAGAAGATCTTTCTACGCATTAAGTGTCAGCATAGGGACCTAGGAATAAGTTTTTTCCAGACATTGGATGGGTTCTTTCACATTCATTATATCTCACAGGGGCCTAGGAAACAGGTTCGGTATATTCTAAGTAGGAGTACCATTCCTTGAGCGCCAAATATCAAACCGACGTGTAATTACCTCACCGTTGCAATTGTGTCGTGAACATTTATGCCTGTTGACCTCTAATGCTTTGTGACTAATAAAACAATGACCACGGGTGAGTTTTAGCACTGTCACCAAGCCTCGGGTAGGACTGGATTCAGGCAACCTATGCTACAAAGCGATGTGTTTCTCTTCTTTTCCCAGCGAGTCTATATAGCTATGAATACTGTACCATGCATCAACAAGCAAATTTAACATCTCCGAATATATGTGTCGGTAATATCTGCCATTAAACGTCAATAGCCTAGTTTATAGTTTACTGCCGAACAAGAGACACAAACCCAGTGATTTTTTTGTATTCAGACTTGAACAATGGTCTTTTGAAACCGACTATACGTGTACTCATGGAACAACGATACAAGTAAAGTTGTAAATGGATTCCCCGGAGTTTGTAGATATCAGGAAAGTATGATGTGTACACATCAACAACAACGGCCAACTATAAACACCATCGCAGGCTTGTAGGTCTTTCTCAATATCGTCAGCATACATTCTCTTTCGCTTGTATACTTTTGTTTTTTACTTTCAAGAAACAATACTTTTGTGACCACTAGCAGGATAAATATGTGCCTATAGTACAATAAAATGTACGCGCATGTTCTTCATATGTATTTTGAAAAACACTAACAGCAATGGAATCTCTCCGTCAATATCGTCACCATGACAGCTAAACAAGACACTAAATGGCCAAACCAAACACCGATGGCATGATTCCGGAAATCAGATCCAATGGAGATGGCAGTGATTGTTGTATGTCGCCGAATCCGCATCAATATCTCAGCGTGGCTAGAGCAGCGATCTATAGAGGACACAATACCCGCCATTATCGGGTACTTATGACAGATCTGATATCTGTATGGGACAACCAGAATTGGTCATTGTAACATCGGGGGACGCTGTTGATAAAATATTCGGAAACATATAATACAATTAATCAATTGATCTGGAGTTTAATTCTTGGTTAGTTTGGACTGGCTTGAGCTGGAGTGTAACGGGTATGTTTGGTATGATCACGAGAGATCAAACGTGGTTTGTATAGGTGAAATGGTCTATAAGATGAAAATGCTGCATATAGTATTCAAGTATTGTAAAAATGCTGCAACCTGAAAGTTGTTTGAACTTCTGCTGCTCGTTATAAAAAGCTGCAAGTGTTCCAACAAGCTAGGCCTTAGACATGACCAAACAGTACGGGCTATTACGATATGTCAATATGTAGTAATTTCAGATATAACAATCAATGGTCAATTGTTAGTGGTGAAACAACCCCGGTAAACAGGACAGAGAAACACTCTTCCATTTTTCGAAAGAGTTATTTGGTTTGTGCGGTTAGAATAATGACGACAGAAAAACATGGCGTCAAAAATTGCAAACATAATTCATGGGTGTAAATAGCAGGACTGAGTGGGGTTATTGACGTTGATCAGGTAGCACAGTCGGCGAGAGAGTCCGGAGGTTCCCGGTCCGAATACCGCCACGGTCTCACCGTATTACCCTCTGCTGGTACGTAAAGGATACGGTATCACAGTCAAATGTAGTAAATTAAATGAAATAGACAGAAAATAGGAAATACATAACATTACACAGTACTAATGGAAGTCATGACGTTACGCGCGATGTTGCTGACATCTTGTGTAACGTTAAATGACGTCAGCTTTTATCATATTTGACGTCGTTTTTGAGACGTTTGTCATACTTTGGATAATTATTTTGTATGACCTGCTTGTAAGCTTTGCCGTGCGGGCAAAGAAAAAATACCAATATTAGCTGATACCTTTTTTTTCGTTACTGTTGTGAAATATATAAATTTTAAAAAAATTGGCCGGTATTAGGAGGGGGAGATACATGTGTAGTGAATATAGCATTTTCAACCATTCATCTACTGAAATCCGTCACTAAGAGTCCATAAAAGTCCACAATACAGGAAAATAAGGACCAATTCATGCAACCGTAGTTACGACTTGAAAATCAAAATATCAGGATTATAATCTGCATAGAAGCGTCATAACAAGCGGAAAACAATATAAACTGTCGTAGTAGTTTCCTATAGTAAACAATATAAATTGTCGTATTCGTTTCCTAGTATCCTAGTAAACAGATATCAACATGACTGCGCGTAAACATACCGTACTATATGAACTGTTAGTGGTCGGATTATCACCACAACGCGTACGTAAAAACACCTACTTACGTAAATCCTAATTAATATAAGTAGGAGATTATCTCCCTTGTCACTCGATCAAGGGTTTTCCTAATCTCAGCGAGTCACGGTCTTTGTATCTTACCAGGAGGAAATGAAATGGAGAGGATTCGAACCTTTCTACAGACAGACCACCTGGCATGTGTAGTCTATGAACCTTTCTACAGATAGACCACCTGGCATGCGTAGTCTATGAACCTTTCTACAGATAGACGACCTGGCATGCGTAGTCTATGAACCTTTCTACAGAAAAACGACCTGGCATGCGTAGTCTATGAACCTTTCTACAGACAGACGACCAGGCATGCGTAGTCTATGAACCTTTCTACAGATAGACGACCAGGCATGTGTAGTCTATGAACCTTTCTACAGATAGACCACCTGGCATGCGTAGTCTATGAACCTTTCTACAGACACACGACCAGGCATGCGTAGGCTATGAACCTTTCTACAGACAGACGACCTGGCATGCGTAGTCTATGAACTTTTCTACAGACAGACGACCTGGCATGCGCAGTCTATGAACCTTTCTACAGACAGACGACCAGGCATGTGTAGTCTATGAACCTTTCTACAGATAGACGCCCTGGCATGCGTAGTCTATGAACCTTTCTACAGATAGACAACCAGGCATGCGTAGTCTATGAACCTTTCTACAGACACACGACCAGGCATGCGTAGGCTATGAACCTTTCTACAGACAGACGACCTGGCATGCGTATAGTCTATGAACCTTTCTAAAGACAGACGACCTGGCATGCGTATAGTCTATGAACTTTTCTACAGACACGCGACCTGGCATGCGTATAGTCTATGAGCCTTTCTACAGACACACGACCTGGCGTGCGTATAGTCTATGAACCTTTCTACAGACAGACTTCCTGGCATGCGTATAGTCTATGAACTTTTCTACAGACACGCGACCTGGCATGCGTATAGTCTATGAGCCTTTCTACAGACACACGACCTGGCGTGCGTATAGTCTATGAACCTTTCTACAGACAGACTTCCTGGCATGCGTATAGTCTATGAACTTTTCTACAGACACACGACCTGGCTTGCGTATAGTCTATGAACCTTTCTACAGACAGACTTCCTGGCATGCGTATAGTCTATGAACTTTTCTACAGACAGACGACCTGGCATGCGTAGTCTATGAAGCTTAGAGGTTGTACTCATCGTTACAACATACGTACTACATGTATGTATTTGGCTACAGTACAACCCTTTCCCTTGTGATTGGCTAATTTAATAACTTCGCCAGCAATGCTAATACATAAATACATTTACAGCATGCATACAAACCACGAATAATTCATTTGGTTAAATTTCCAAAAAAAAGCAAAGAATTCGTAACTGAGGATATGGAAATGCATCGTTGCGACTGTTGCCCTAAACTCGTATGGGAATAACCGCATATTTGAAGCCCCATTCCGGTATGTTTTTGTATGACAGTGAATCTGAATATTTCAAGTGGATATCGCCCGTCCACAGCAACACACACAAGTTTGGAGCCAGAGTGAAGATCTTGCTGTCCAACATAACACTACGTACATAACTACATATTATATAAAAAATATCTCCCAGCGTTCCTTGCACTACTCACTTCCAGGATTCATCTGATCGAGATATAATCAGATTGTTTCATGACCAAGTTAAGAAAAAGCAAAGTTAAAACCCTACTTCCCCCATATAGTAAGCAGCAATCGTGCAATTGTACAAACTACAATGTTCTCCATGCCCTTTTGGTTGTGGTCTTACTCACAACAGCCCATGCCATTTTATAGCGTAATGATGACAAAATTATAATAGATTCTCACTTCACGGACAAGAACGACGAAGTTGAGATTTTATGAGACGGAATTGAAGCGTGTCCTACATTGTAGACCCAGATAACGGGAGACCACGGACTTAGATAATCTAATTCCGTGGGGAGACAGATAGTTACACGGACAATATGAATGTGAGAGAATAATGTCACCCATTACAGCTCTGATGGCGCACAGAGCCCTGGGTCATTTCACTGTTCATTATTGTTAGCATTTCTCGTGACTAGACAGGTACAGGATTTGTACACCAGTGTATTCCTGGGGACACGACGTGTGTGGGACCATGTGATCATACGGGCTTAGTGACCGTACTGGAATGGATAGGTCTGACATACTGTATAAACTCAAATAACGGTAAATTAGTGACCATTCAATAGATCAGATGTAGATATTGTCCCATTGTTCTGGTATAGCTGTTTCCTCTAAATCTAATACTGTACTCTCGTATTGTAACGATCTGTGTTCAACATAAAAGATTAATAAAATGTCAATCTCTCTCAGCCATGCTCTTGAAACAGTAGGACATTAGAAAGATTATTTATAAATGGTTAGAGCGATAAGAACAAATTGCAATGTATCACGGTTAGGATCTCGTTTTCAGTAACGTTAAAATATTTCGTTAAGAAATCGGAAAGTTCTGTATGTATATATGTTTCTGCTCGGTGGTGCTATCTGGCTGGCCTATTCTCACAGATTTCTAATGGGATTTTCGAGTGAACCTTTATACGTTTGAAAGATATCGTGAGAGGTCGCTGTAGTGGAGGATTTTTAAACCCAAATGTGTTCTATCAATTTTTATTGTATAATATATCTCAAATGATAAGAAATGTATCCGTAGTAATACTACACGTATATAGTATTAATATATCTATATTATAACAATATGCTGATTTCTGTATTAGCCTATAGTAGTGTGTATGGCAAGTCAGTCACAGAACTATTTTTTTCTATATTATTTGACTGAAATAAATATTTAAATCAAAATGTATACCCATCCTCGATACACTAGTGGTCACGCCCACAATCGTGCTGTACAGTGAGATGACCCCAACCAGACGTCTTCCAAAACAGAAGACCGCGGAACTTTGTAATAGGTATCCAGCTATTTAAAAGTATTACACAATTTTGAAGGTAAGACAACCAATAAATGTATACTAAGCGCTCTCGCAGGCTGACAATAAATGTATACTAAGCGCTCTCGCAGGCTGACAATAAATGAATACTAAGAGCTCTCGCAGGCTGACAATAAATGTATACTAAGCGCTCTCGCAGGCTGACAATAAATGTACACTAGGCGCTCTCGCAGGCTGACCATCGGCTGGTATCATGGTTTTCCAGGTTCATACAAAAAGTGAAAGACATTTTCTACCACTCAGTCCTCTACAGTAAAACACTACCGGGACGAAATACATACACGGTACATGTCCTGTACATATCCGTTAGTAAATTTATAAAAATCTAGACAATATATGGACATACACGTTTTTCTGTACAAATACATACGTGCCCATTTAGACATATCATGTTTTGTTGGAATTCAAAACCTTCCAATTAGGTCTTTGACCCATAACACTAGTTCTATAGGTCTGTGTCCAGCCTAACCCTATACGCGGTGTACAACCCCTGTATAACAATAAGTTCGAGTACAAGAGGTAAGATACATATTTTTATCTCTCCGATCACGTAACTTGAGTCAACTTTACTGGTATATCAGAGACAACATTGTTCTAAGTATATTATACAGGTAATAAATCTCACCCGAGATACAATCACTACAACTTCGTATTGCCAATATAAGCCAGACATTTATATGTCATCGAAGCATGTTCACACAGGTGATCAGCGGTAATTCACTACTAGATAAAACACAGCTACCGTTTAAAGGTATACAAGATATAAATACAGGTGAAAATCACAGGTATGATGATGCATTTTGCTTACCTTCAAAAGTGATCAGTATTCCAGTGCTATGTTTGTGTTGTTATTCTCCTGGTACATCTTATTATTTATCACGATATATTTGTCCAACACTTCCGTCCAATCACTCGTAGTGTTGTTATTGAATGGTTAGTGTGAGGGCCGCCGGTGCGTGACGCCTCGTTTTGCGAGTTGCTATAGACGCGAACGAGACCGGGCTAATATTGTTTGTTTCCATTCACAGGAGAGTCGCCTCATTGCTTGACTAGCGACGACGCCGAACACCTATATCATATATATACCAATATACCTTCGATCACCTGTACCGCGGTAATTAACTCACAGGTAAACTTGACACATACCGCTGTTGGTGATGTCCCAGGGATTTAAAAGCAATTCGATGTTTTTGAGTTTATGTCAGACGGGGGTGGTATGAGAACATACCCCTTACAAATAGAAATCAAATCAGTCCACGATATTATCACGATCACAAAAAGGTTAAATGTAACAAGTTAATAAAGGATGTGTTATCTGGAATAAAAACAGGAATTCTGTATAAAAACATAAGTGTTTATATCACTGCAATTTAAAGTTACTACTTATTTTGTGGTACGGTTTTGATCAAACTATATTTTCTCGTGATAGCATCATATAGTTGAATTGTATAGAGTACGTTCAAACAGCGGTGACTCAGTTGTTTACCTGGAAAACGTCAAGAAAGTAGTGCAATTTTAACGACATATTCATTATACAATATACACACTGTACTACCAAAATCCATAACGTAACACATTGTATCAGCGACATCTTTGCTAAGCTTCGTACCCTATGACGTCAGTCGCTAAGCTTCGTACCCTATGACGTCAGTCGTTAAGCTTCGTACCCTATGACGTCAGTTTGCCGAATATTCTACAAAAAAACCTTGAAATTTTCTGTAACGCTATCTGAATCACATTATACAATAACATCCAACGAGAGTGGATATGGTCAGAAATCATAAGTTTTGATTTTTGATTTAAACATATTTTATTGCCTTTAAAGCAACAGGATTGGGCACAAGTTGTACAACTTATTTATAGCCCTTTTACTAAAATAAAACATCTGTATATACTTACAAATTCAAGATGGCATAAACAATATACACAACCATTTATACATATCTTATGCGAGAGAGAGCTTTTTTAAAATATGTATTTTTTTCATAATGTGGACAATCTTTTCCGACACTGGCGGCAGAAGTTGACACTATACACTTACCTAACATTCTGCTTGTACTATTGTCCATCACTCCCGTGCCTTGGTTTGCTTCCTCTTTGTCATTCCGTTCTTCCTTGAATATCCGTTTCTCTTGTGCCGTCAGCATCGGAAAAAATCGACACAAAAGCATTTTAACTTATATACAACCTGATTTTGAACTATAACAGAGAGATAGAAAGAAGGGAAGGGAGCGGGGTGGGTTAAAATCTGTTAGAATCATGAATATATTGCTGAGTATGCATGAAGATATCTCATATAGCTATATAAGATATCTTATCTATTTGCAATCTCGTTGTTATATAAGATATCTGATATAGAATGAGATTTCGTGGCATTTAAAACCAGAAACTAATTTCTCCCTCGAGAATCATTCGGAGCACACTCAGGATTGCATTGGGCGCAATGGCGCAGAGGGATGGTACGGATGCTGTATTTTCCCTAAGCCTAGCTCGCCTTGTCTCTCTTATAGCGGCCAAAGCAGAGGCTGCCATTTCCCGCACTCTTGAAGTGGCCTCAGACATAATGGCGGCGACAGGAACACGTGTTGTTACAACAAGCCTACTGAACCCTACGTAGATCCTCGAGATATTCCGGACGGGGAGACTTCATTTTCGACATTTTGTTAAAATCTCGTTCATATATAAGATATCTTATATATTTTATAAGATATCTCATATACTACATGAGATATCTTATATATTATATAAGATATCTAATATAGAAAATTAAATGAGATATCTTATATATTATATAAGATATCTAATATAGAGAATTAAATGAGATATCTTATATAATATATAAGATATCTCATTTAATTTTCTATATTAGATATCTTATATAATATATAAGATATCTCATTTAATTTTCTATATTAGATATCTTATATAATATATAAGATATCTTATATAGCATCTCATTTAATTTCTATATAAGATATCTCATATACTACATGAGATATCTTATATAATTCGACGAAATACAGGATCGACATTGCTCCTTGAATAAATGTTAAGTTGGCTTGCCATACCAGTTAGTCGCATCTAGCATACTATTAAAAAGTTCAAAATTTGCGTCCTTATAACATGACATTTTCCGTTTATAACTCCTCGTAGCTATTCCGTCTTTGCGTATTGCAGAGTTATCTTCTCTTGGGAGCAGGTATTGATTGTTACGTCACTTGTTTGTGAGAGTAGCGTCATCAATTTTTGAGAAAACGACGTAATTTTCTCACACAAACCAATTACGTAATAATCAATACCTGCTCCCAAGTGAATATAACTCTACAATACACAAAGACGGAATTGGTACCCGCGCATGTGGCATTTTGTGATATGTTATAAATTATGTATTTAAGAAAGAATAGAGATATTTTGTTAATTGACTCTCGTTATATCAACTCTGCCAGCCACATTTTCTAGAATTAAAAAAAAGTAATCGTCCATCGAGTTTAACAAAGATGTGTGCTGGCAAAATTTCACAAGGATGTGTGTTTAACAAGTATTCGGGTCGGTCGGGTTCCATAAAGACGAGTTCTATCAGTGGCACTCGTGCTTATCGTTGTCCTCCAGCTTATCTGGCCCATCACCCTGGGTCTCCCTGACCATCCCAAACTGGGGATAGGCTTATCTACAATAGGTCTTATCATGCTTACTTCGTTCTCCCACAAACTCCAGAACCAAACACTCAGAAGTACAACTCGGTCTCCCACACACTCCAAACCAACCACTCAGAGGTATAACTCGTTCTCCCACAGAC